>NC_066313.1:113606306-113649801 GCF_022539315.1 Serinus canaria | reverse complement strand
CTTCCCCCTGCTGTTTTCCGCCTTTTCTCCTTCCTCCTTTGGTCCCCCGTCCCGCCCCCTCCTGGCTGAGAACTATTTAGTAATAATTGGTCATATTTTATTAATAGTTTAGCAATGATTCCACGTGAATTCCACACCCTAAAAATGAATGAAAGAGATGCTGTTCAAACTTCCAGAGATTTTAAAAGCCATTCACATCTTTGGGTACTGCCTTTTGTTATATATAATATAATATAAATCTATAATATATATAATACTATAATCATATAATATATATAATATAATATAATATCAATCATATAACATATACTATATCCTATAATACAATATCCTATCCATACATATAACTCATATATACTATAATACTATATCCTCTCATCTCATCACTCCGTACTCCTCTCCTCTCACTATCCTCTCCTCTCCTCTCCCTCCTACTCCTCTTCCTCTCTTTGCTCTCCTGCCTCGCCTCGCCTCGCATCGCCTAGCCTGCCTCGCCCCTCCTCTCCTTGCTCTCCTTGCTCTCCTTGCTTTGCTCTGCTCCTCTGCTCTTCTCTTCTCCTTTCTTGTTGCCTTCTGCTTTCTTTCCGCCTTTCTTCTTTTCCTCCCTTTCCTTTCTTCTTTCCCTGTGTCCAGCCTCTGTTCTAGGTCAGCCTTCCCAAGGCATCACTGGCATCCCATGTTTGTCCCTCATCCCAGGCAGCTTCCCATGGTTTCCATCCCCCCTGGAGCCCTGGCTGCTCTCCCTGCTCCCAGCAGGAATGTGCTGGATGTCCTGGCCCAGCTGGATCCTGGGTACCCCCACCCCATCCTGGGCTCCCCCCAGAGCTCAGGGGGGCTTTGAAGCCACCCCAGCCTTTATTTCTTGTCTGAAATGTCCCTCCCTTCACGACTGCCACTGAGGGACTGCTGAGAGGACCCCCCTGCCCCCAGATTCTGGCCCTGCAGTGGAAAAGCTCCGTGCCAGCCAGAGGCTCAGGGACCTGAGGGCATTGCTCAGCTACTGCCACCACAGCTGGGTGTGTTTCACCACCTGCCACGCTGCTCTCCAGGAGAAGAAGAAGGACATTCTGACCTTTCTGCAGCAATAGCTCTGGGATTTTCCTCCCCCAGTTCTTGGCCTGGCTGGACTTATCCTGGATTTTGGGGGGTGGTCCCTCAAAGAAGACCCCTCTCGTTCATCTACAGCCACCGTGACAGGCAAGCTGAGGTGACAGAAGCCTCTCCACTGAGAAATCCCCATGTGCAAAGGGCTCCCTGGCACTCCCCAAGGACTGGGACTGGAGCCCCCAGCCCGGGGAGGTGCAGGGGGAGGAGAGCTGACCAAAGCCAGATGGATGGTGCAGGTGCGGGCACTGGATCACGAAAACAATGGCCCTCCAGATTCAGTTTCGAAACAATCCCCTTCCCCCTGATGCAAAGAGTGTAACTGGGGTCCAGATGCACTGCATCTCTGAGCTGTCCCCAGATGTGACCTGGTGAACCTCATCAGCTGGACACCGAAGGACCTTCACCATTCCCATGTTTGGTACCTATAACCCCTTTTCCTTATTTTTCCCTTTCCCACCAGTTCCTCCTCAGCACTTTTCTGCTGTGCTTATTTCAATAAAGTCCATTTGTGTTGATTATCACTGCAAACCCCTTGGACCGTGTTGGTTTTTGCACCTTGAGATCAAACCAAGAACCACCACAAAACCCATCCTCAAGGACGGCTCGTGACAACTGAGTGTGGTGTTTTCAGGGTGCCCAGGATGGAGGGATGGAGACTCTGTGGTGTTTTCAGGGTGCCCAGGATGAAGGAGGGATGGAGACTCTGTGGTGTTTTCAGGGTGCCCAGGGTGAAGGAGGGATGGAGACTCTGTGGTGTTTTCAGGGTGCCCAGGATGAATTTGGGATTGGGATTCTGACTCTGAGCTCTCAGAAATCTGATTTATTATTTCATGTACTTGTATTAAAGAATGCTGCACCAATCTAGACTGGAGAACAGAGGAAGGACACAGACAGAAGGTTACAAACAATGACAATGAAAACTCCTGACTGCTTCCAGAGCCCTGACAGAGCCAGCTGTGATTGGTCATCAAGTCAAAACAATTCCCATGAAATCCAACAATTCCCATGCTGGATAAACCATCTCCAACCCCATTCCGAAGCAGCAAACCCAGGAGAGGCAATCAGGTAATTCTTGTTTTCCTTTTTCTCTGAGGCCTCTCAGCTTCCCAGAAGAGTCCTGGGCAAAGAGGATTTCTCCAGAAAATGTGACAGTGACACCTGATGGATTTGCTTTTCCTTCTGGTTGGATTTTGGCTCTTGGTGGGAGAAGCCAGAGCATCCCAACGGCTCCACAGGGGTTTTGGGGAAGTTTGGCTCAGGGAAATGAGGGATCTGCCAGGGATTTTTGAGGTGTTGTCTGCCAAGGACTGAGAGGGAAGCAGGAATGGGGTGACAAGAGCAGGAGGAAAGGGATGGCAAGGAAAACCTGGAGCGGGAAGTCGCCTCTGAGGGAAGTTTTCTCACGTGGGACAGGGAACATTTGGGTTGATGGCTCACCTGCTGCTTTTCCAGACATTTCATGGATGTTTCTCTGGTGGGCCCAGAGAAAGGGAAGGCACCTTTGGAATCCAGGAGATCCAAGGAAAACCAGGGCAGTTTGTGCTGGCTGGTGATGTGGACGGAGATCCAACCCAACCCTGAGGGATGCCTGAGATTTCCCAGTGGTTCTGGGACCTTCCCAGGACTGCAGGAGCCAGTGGGAATTCCTGGAATATCCCATTTTGTGCCAGGAAATTCTGGGCAGATTGTTCACCATCCAATCACTTCAGGAGAGCACCAGAGCCTGGAGACACCTCTGGGCTGGGGGGATCCCATGGGAACCCTGGATGCCCATCCCAATTTCCCAAACTGTCCCAGGGGAGCCCAGGAGAGGAAGGGCTGAAATCCAAGGTCAGGTTGTCTTGGCCAGAGTGTAACTCCCTCCCCAGAAAAGCTCCAAGGAGCTGTGGGATGATATCCTGCATTCCCAAGGCTGGAGGTGGGACTGGGATCCAGCTGGATCCCAAAATAAGCAGGAAATAACTGAGCAGTGACAAACCCCCCCCAAAGCAGCAGGAATTTGTGCCTCCCTCCCACTCTGCCATAGCACAGAGGGTGACAAACACTGGGATACTTCTCCTCAAGGGAATCATCCTGCTAAAATCCTCTCCCAGGAAGGAAAGGTCTGCTCTCCTCTTTCTCATGGAACAGCAGGAAGCACGATAGTTTTTAACTGAAACAACAAAAAAAATTCCCTAAATTGTATTTTTTTTTCTTTCCCTTCAAACTATTTCAACCTGCTCTAAACTAAACACCCAAAAAACCACCAGGAACTCACACCTGCAACCCACCAAACTCAGCCTGAGCCACAGCATTTATGACACCAAAAACACTGATTAAAAACCTAAAGAAACCAAACTACAGCTCACAAAAAAAAAAAAATTCTAAATTTATCATCTCTTCAAAACAGCCAAAAATTGCATTATGTAATAATATTATTTTTTATGTTAATAAATACTTTACCTATTAAATAAACAATTTTTTCCACTTTTCTCCAAAAAAAAAAAAATCCCAAACCAATTAAAAAATTAAAACCGCTTTAATCTAATTTCTAAAAAAAACCCTTCAAAAATTTTCCCCCAAATTTACCCCAAAACCAAACCAGATTTTTATTCCCCTGCTGAAATTCCTGTGCTAATTTCAGCCCTTTGTTCATCCTGAGAATTCCAGGGGGGTTAAAATGCTCAGCTGCTCCTGACTGGGCACAGATTTGGGTCTCCTTTTAAAGTTCATCCAAGGAATAAAAAAGGGGATAAAGGGGGAAAACAAAGGAAAACTGGCTGCAGTTCTCTCTCGGGAGCTCTGGGAGTGTTGGGCTCTCCAAAATTATCGGCAATAATTTGGGAATTTCGTGCAGAGAGGAGCTGGGGACTTTCCTGACCCCTCCTATCCCAGACTGTTGGATAAATTTGGGAAATTCCTGGGCCAGAAGGACAAAGGGATTTGGGGTGGAGCCTTTTAAACCAATTTCTGCTCCTTCTGGGCAGGTTCTGCTGGAAGGCTCAGGCACAGGAGCCAACCTCTGGAAGAGGGAATTTCTGCCACTTCCAAGGGCTGTGCTTCTCCTGTGCCAGCTGTTCCAACATCATGGAATTATCCCAGGGTTCATCCAGCATTTCCAGTCTAGTGAAGTGGCTTCTCTCTCACTGGAATTCCAAGAGTTGGTGTCGAGGTTTGAGAGGAAAATGAAGTTTTTTGTGATGGTGTGGTCACGCCAGTCGGTGTTCAGATTTAACATTGGCACCTGGTTTGTCCCCTGAGGGCATGGATACGCCTCTGAGAACTCCCAGGGGAATTTCCTTCTGGGTTTCCTTCTCGAGGAATTGAGGATTGATTATCTAAAGGGCGGAGATGGACTGAGAGCGATGATTCAAAGGGTGGTAACAGAATTAGGAGATTTGGTGGGGGGGAGGAGGAAGAAATTTGGAAGGTTTTCACCCTGTGTTCTGGGTGTTCTGTGTGTTTTCCCTTGTAGCTTTAGGTGAATAAAGTTCTTTTTTTCTTTCAGTCTCAAGTTGGAGCCTGCTCTGCTCTGTCTCTGATCCCATCTCACAGTGGATGCCAGGGAAAGAGGAATTTCTCATGGGGACACTGGCATTGTGCCAGGCTCAGACGGTGACATTTTGGCACTTAAAACACAAAGCAAAAAAGCTTTGGCTGCAGCTGAACAATCCAAACTGTCCCAATGGAAAAGAGAAGAAAATTCCATAACATCTCCCCATCACTCAGGATGGGGCAGGGAAAAGCACCTGAGTGACTGGGTGGGTTTAGTGTGAATTGGGTGGAAAAAATGAGTTTTTGGAGTGGCTCTGGTTTGCTCATTTGAGTTTGTTCAGTTTTGAGCTTTCTTGGCCAATGCACCAAGGAGGGTGGTGTGTTTGCTGTGGGTCATTCCTGATGGATTTACTCCTCGTGGTGAGGAAGGATGAGGAGAAAGGTAAAGCAGGTTTCAGACCTTAAAAAGGTATTAAATCTTTTTTTAACTAAATGAAAGAGTAATAAAAATCAGAACAAAACTTTCAGAACACTTCTCCTCCCCCCTGTGACCTTTTCTTTCCTACTGACAAGGTAAAGAAACAAAACCACCACAGAGACCCAGGCCTGCCAGGGATGTAAAAATCAAACTCTTTTTTTCCATGGCCTTCCCAGAAATCCCACTCATCCAGCCCAGAGCAGCTCCTGTGGTCAGCTCTCTCTTCACATCCACCAGCTCAGCTGATTTATGGCCAAAAAACCTTTTTTTTTTTTTTTTTAATTTTATTTTATTTTTAATTTCTGGCTCAGCTCCATAAAAGAAAAAAAAAAATCAATCTAAATCAGCTCTAAATCAATCCCTGAGGTTTTGGTTCCTTCTCCTCCAGGGAAGGGAAACTTCCATAACTGTGGATATTCTGGGAAAGCCTCTGGTTTGAATTCCTGGCCCAAGGGGGTGGAGATGCCCCCCAAACAAAGGATGGAGTAAAAGAACCAAGGAATAGCTCAGGAAAGACCCAGCTCAGGAGCCTGGTGCCCATTTTCCCTCTCCCAAGTTTTTCCAGGAGACAGGAAGCTGGGAATATCTGGAATGCTTTCACCTGGATGCTTTTTTCCCCTTCACAGGGAATTTTATTGCAATTAAAATAACAAAAACCAGTGAAATTCTTCCAGTGCCCCCAGGCCAAAGGGGTGGAAGAGGTGGGTGGAAATCCAATGGATTATTTGGAAGTTCTGGATGCTTCTTGCTTTCCTGAGGGGAGGAAAGACCTAGAATCATTTGGTCCCTGTTTCCCCCCCCCCTTTGACTGTCTTTAATAAGATTTATTGGCTCTTTCTGTCCAAGAATTGTCCTGACACCCATTCCCAGCCAGTTCTGTTGGGAGGACAAGCTGGGAATTGTCAGCAGGTGGGACACAAAAAAGTTTTGGGTTCTTTTCCCACTCCTGGTTTTCCCAACAAAACCCAGTCGTGCATCTCCCATCTCAGGGACATCAGCACACACCTGGAGTCTTCTTCCCAGCAGCCTCTCCCTCAAAAGCCTGGAACCAACCCAGGGGTTCCTCACCTGACATGGCCAAAGCTCTCCAAAAATCTCAGCTGGACCCTGATGGTTCCCTTGGGACCATTGAAACAGGACTCAAAATGTCAGGGAATTCCAGACAGGATTGGGCTGGGAAGGGACCCCAGAGCCCACCCAGGGCCACCCCTGCCATGGCAGGGACACCTCCCACTGTGCCAGGGTGTCCCAGTGTCCAACCTGGCCTTGGGCACTGCCAGGGATCCAGGGATGGAATTCCATCCCAGCCCTGCCCACCCTGCCAGGGAACAATTCCTCATTGCCAAGATCCCAGCCAGCCCTGCCCTCTGGCACTGGGAGCCATTCCCTGGCTGCTGTCCCTGCATCCCCTGGGAATTGTCTCTCTCCAGCTTTCCTGGGGCTCCTCCAGGCCCTGCAAGGCCACCCTGAGCTCAGCCCAAAGCTTCTCCTGTGCAGGTGAGCAATGCCAGCTGTGCCAGCCTTTCCTGCCAGCAGAGCTGCTCCAGCCCTCTGCCCATCCTGGAGCCTCCTCTGGGCTCTCTGCAGCAGCTCCAGCTCCTCCAGGGCTGGGCCAGGGCTGGGGCAGCTCTGCAGGTGGGAAATCACCTGAGGGGCACAGGGGCACAATCCCAATCCCTCTCCTGATCCCAGCTGGGGGCTCAGCCCAGAACAATTCCCATCTTCTGTTCCATCCCAAGGATCCAAGGTTCTGGCCCTCCCCAGTGACTCGTGCACTGCCAGGGGAAGGTCTGAGGATCACTGAGCTGCCTCACTGCCCACAGCCCCAGAGCCCCTGCAGCCAGCTCAGCTGAAGCCCTTGGAGCCATTCCCAACACTTGATCCCAATCACAGCCCTGCACCTGGCCCAGCTCCTCCCTGGGACAATGAGTGGCCAAATTTATTGGGGCAGGTTTGTTTTCCTCTCTTTCCCTCCACCTCTTCTTCCCCTCGGAGCCCACTGGGTCCTTGCTAGGATGAGACCCAAACAACATCAATGAAGGGATTGTGCAGGAGAGCCCTGGCAGGAGGCTTGGGAGCATCCAGCTGTGTCCTGCTCTCCTGCTTTGATGTCCTTGGCTGCAGAGGGACACGAGGATCAGACCACCCACAGCCAGCCTGGCTCCTTCCTGGGAGAAGGGATCATGAACCCAGCACGGAACTCCTGCACTGGGAATTCTGTGTCCTTCCCTGCCTGCACCAGGGAGCGGCTGGGGCTGGGCCAGGAGGGATTTAGGTTGGATTTTAGGGCAAGGTTCTTCCCCAGAGGGTGCTGGCACTGCCCAGGCTGCCCAGGGAATGGGCACGGCCCCGAGGCTGCCAGAGCTCCAGGAGCCTTTGGCCAGCGCTGCCAGGGATGCCCAGGCTGGGACTGGGGGGGTCTGGGCAGGGCAGGGGTGGCACTGGGGGATCCCTGGGGGTTCATTCCCACTCAGGACATTCCAGGATCCCAGGATTTGGCAGCCCTGGAGGGACATCTCAGGAGATGACCCCAGGCAGGGTTTGCTCTCTCTGCTGGGGTTCTCACTCTGTGCTTTAATCTCCCCTTGGGTTCCTGATTTTATTTTTCACTCTTGCTCTTCTTCCCAAGGGGGAAAGGCACCAGGAGTCACAAGGATGCTCTGAGAGTGCTTTGAGGGTGCTGCTCATCCTTTATTCTTCACTCCTTCAGTAACATGGACTTCAGTTTCCACATTTACCATCCCATGAATACCAAGGGAGCTGAATGACAGAAAAAAAAAAAGCTCCAAAAAAAACCTGTGGGCAGGAAGAAAACCCCGAGTTAAAGGCAGCTTATCAGGCCCAGCTGCTGCTTATCACCAATGCTCCATCTGCTCCATCTGCTTTGCATAAATAATTCCTTGGGTTTTTTTTTTTATTGGTGTCCTATGGTCCATGCAAACAATGAGCAAAAAGAGAAACTGTAAATAAATTTTACAGTGTCACCAAGAGCATTCACATTAAGGGGAACTATTTTGAGGCGAAGCCAGTTCTTAATAAATTGCTTTTATTTGGGTGTTTTCACAAGGAGAAAAGAAGAAAAAAGCAGGAACAATAGAAGAATGGAAACTGCTCCATCACTCCTTTTAATAATAAATATTCCCAGGCTGTTCTCCTCACAAAGGAAGGGCCAAGGTTTTTATTTTTGCTATTTTTTTTTTTTTTTTTTGGTGTCCATCTGAAAGGCAGGGGCATAAAAAAGCCCCTGAGCCAGCTGGCTGAGCTCCCTTCCTGCAGAGTTCCCTGCATTGCTGGGCTGTGCTGCCAACCCTGGGGCTGAACCCCAGCTCTGGGCACCTCGGGCTCACCTGGGCAGCCCAGGGGGATTCCAGGTCCAAAGCTCAGCCTTTGGAAGGAGGAAAGTCTTTCCCAGCTGGAGAAGTCCCCTAAGGGGCAGCAGCACTCCTCAGGGGAGCAGGTGTTCCCCAGGAGGGTTCCCAGAGTCCTGATTCCCAGTTCTGGCACTGGTTTGCTTTAATTTCTTGGATATTGGATCCCACAGTCCCTTCCACCAAGAATTCCACCCAGCCATCCCAAGGATCCCCTGGGGTTCAGGCTCATCCCTCCTGAGGCAGCATCTCCTGGGTGCTCCTGGTGGAACTCTCCAGCACAATGTGGATTTTACCAGGAAATTTTAGAGATTTCATGGAAAACCCTAATTTTGGGCAGCACTCAGCACAGGTTCCCACAGAATTCCTGTCACTGAATATGGGGTTCACATTCCAAGGGGCTTTTGCCTCTTTTTCCAGTGGTTAATTTCTATCTCAGGGATGAGACACTTGATCTGTGTCCATTTTACAGCCCTCCTGTGTCTCATTCCTGCCTCCAGGGATTCTGGGGAGCTTTGCCTGGCACCTCCAAACCTGGAGGCATCCTGGAGTAGCAGGAGTGGGGTGTGGGATGTGGGGCTGCCCTGGAAATGTGACATCAGAGTTATGGATACCCCATCAGGGCTGGGAAATCCAGTCCTAGGCTGACCCTGGCAGGTCCTGGACCCCCAGGCAGGAGCAGGGAAACACTGGGAAAAAATCCAGAGGATTCAGCTTTCCAAGGGAAGAAAATAATCATGGAATTATGGAATGGTTTGGGTTGGAAGGGACAATAAATCCCACCCAGTGCCACCCTTGCCATGGCAGGGACACCTCCCACTGTGCCAGGCTGCTCCAGCCCCAGGGTCCAGCCTGGCCTTGGGCACTGCCAGGGATCCAGGGATGGAATTCCATCCCAGCCCTGCCCACCCTGCCAGGGAACAATTCCTCATTGCCAAGATCCCACCCAGCCCTGCCCTGGGAGCTTGGACACTCCATGGAGGCCGTGTCCATCCTCCCTCTGTCTGGTGTGGCACCTGGAGCTGCACCCAGCACTGTGGGGGTTGTGCACCAAGGCTGCTTTTTCCAGCAGGGAAAGGGCAAATCCTCAGGGAGTGGGAGCAGAGCAGCCTGAGCAGCTCCCAGGGGACAGCTCTGATCCCTGCCCTGGCACAGGGACAGCACCAGGGAGGGGCTGGGGCTGGGCCTGGAGGGGTTTGGGTTGGATTTTAGGGCAAGGCTCTTCCCCAGAGGGTGCTGGCACTGCCCAGGCTGCCCAGGGAATGGGCACGGCCCCGAGGCTGCCAGAGCTCCAGGAGCCTTTGGCCAGCGCTGCCAGGGATGCCCAGGCTGGGCTGGGTGGGGTCTGGGCAGGGCAGGGGTGGCACTGGGGGATCCCTGGGGGGTCCCTTCAGCTCAGGACATTCCAGGATTCCATGATATCCCACTGGTTTGGGACTGACCCCCACGGTCCCTGGGCCTGAATGAACTCTTTGCCTTTTGCACAGCCCAAAAGGGCTTTTAAAGTTCATTTTTTAAAATGAAATAAGGGCCCAGTGAGGCCAAGGGACTCGGAGCCCTTGGATGTGCTCCCCGTGTGCTTGGTGGGGCAATCCTAACGAGTAATTGATTGCTAATTACATGTGCTGAAACACCCTGGTCCTTCCCTCTCCACCAAGAACGGGGAGTTTCTCTTGGGCTTGGTTTTTATCCAAACCTTGGGCCTGTGATCTGGATGGGGCATTTTGTGCCTGATTAATTGGCTGCATTGTCTTGGCTGAGTGTTGATTAATTGCTGAATTCCAGATCAATTTTAACGAGGCTCCCAGTGCTGCTTTAGGGCCACGGGGGGCCCCGCTATTCCTTTGGCTCCTCGGGTCAGGGTTTTGTTGGACCTCAACAGGAAAACTCCTGGCACAGCTTCCCACTCCCCTACAAGTGAGGAGACAACAGCAGAGCTCGAGCAGACAAAAAACTTTATTAAAATCACATGGACATCTATAAAAAAGAGAAATGTTGGAGCCAGCTGCTCACACTGCAGGGCCAAGAGCAACAAAAATCCTGTTCAGCAGGAATCCCAATCCAGGTGCACTTATAGGGGAAAAGGGAACTGCAGCTGGTGCCAGGCAGTAAAGTCAAATAAAAGGGGAAAGAAACTGCTGGTCTTGAGGAGAAGCAGCCCAGAAACCAACCCTGGGCTGCAGCAGAGCCAGCCAGGGAACCCTGCCCCTGTGCCCAGGTGAGAGCTCACCTGGAGAGCTGCATCCAACACTGGATCCCAGCCCTGGAGGAGCTGGAGCTGCTGCAGAGAGCCCAGAGGAGGCTCCAGGATGGGCAGAGGGCTGGAGCAGCTCTGCTGGCAGGAAAGGCTGGCACAGCTGGCATTGCTCACCTGCACAGGAGAAGCTTTGGGCTGAGCTCAGGGTGGCCTTGCAGGGCCTGGAGGAGCCCCAGGAAAGCTGGAGAGAGACAATTCCCAGGGGATGCAGGGACAGCAGCCAGGGAATGGCTCCCAGTGCCAGAGGGCAGGGCTGGCTGGGATCTTGGCAATGAGGAATTGTTCCCTGGCAGGGTGGGCAGGGCTGGGATGGAATTCCATCCCTGGATCCCTGGCAGTGCCCAGGGCCAGGCTGGACCCTGGGGCTGGAGCAGCCTGGCACAGTGGGAGGTGTCCCTGCCATGGCAGGGCTGGCACTGGGTGATCCATCCCATCCCATCCCATCCCATCCCATCCCATCCCATCCCATCCCATCCCATCCCATCCCATCCCATCCCATCCCATCCCATCCCATCCCATCCCATCCCATCCCATCCCATCCCATCCCATCCCATCCCATCCCATCCCATCCCATCCCATGGTTCTGTCTCTGCCCTGCTCTTCTCTCTTGCTCTCCCCCCTTTCCCTGTTCCCACAGCTGGGGCAGGACAATCCCATCCCAAAATCCTCCCAGGGTGTAAAGGGAGCTCCCAGTGCTGGGAAACACCTCATGGAGCTTCCCACAGCCAGGCCCCAGAGCTGGGATGCTGCTGGAACTCCAGGCTGCTGTGGAGGTGCTCTAACCCAGAGGTTTCCAGTGAAATTCCAGCCAGGATTTCCTGTATCCCTACAGCTGCAATTCCCGTGGTTTTTCCTCCTCTTCTGCAGGGTCTGGCTGTGCCCCAGATGATGTTTGGAAGAACACCCAGCAGAAGGTGCCCAGCTCTCCTGGAGCTCTGGTGGCTCTGCTGGGAGCACACCAAGGGCAAGATTTGCTTCCAGTCCAAGCAGGAAGCCCCAGGCAGCTGCAGCTTGCAGGGAGTGTGGGATGTGGGGCAGGGAGATGCTGGAATGGTGCTCCAGGACCCCTCCTCCCTCCAGGGCTGGCTGCAGGGAGGAGCTGCTCCCACCTGGGGAAATGGGATTTGGCTTTTCCAGGGCAGGGAGGTGGGTGCTGCTGGCAGGAATGGGAGCAGCAGCCCTCAGGCCAACACCTCTGCCTGCTCTCATTGGATTTTTGTGATCCCAACAATCCCAGCTGCTCCATGTCCCGTGGACAAGGAGGAGAAAACATTTATGGTGTTCTTTGTGGGGGGAGGTTCCTCTGGGGGCTCCCCAAATGTGGGATTTCTCCTCACTCAGGGCACCAAATGTGCTGGTGTTCTCAGGGTCCCAGATGAGGGCAGAGATGAGAATCCTGGCTCCACGTTTCAGAAGGCTGATTTATTATTTTATGATAGATATTATATTAAAAGAAAATGATACAGTAAAACTACACTAAAGGAATAGAAGAAAGGATTTCATCCGAAGGTTTGAAAGGAATGGAATGGAATGGAATGGAATGGAATGGAATGGAATGGAATGGAATGGAATGGAATGATAATAAAATCTTGTGAGTGACCAGAGAGTCTGAGCCAGCTGGACTGGGATTGGCCATTGATTAAAAACAACCCCAGAGACCAATCCTGATGCCCCTGGTGCATCCCACAGCAGCAGAGAATCCTTGGTTACATTTCCCTTCTGAGGCCTCTCAGCTTCTCAGGAGAAAAGATCCCCAGGAAAGGATTTTTCAGAAAATATCATGGCCACAGGGAGGGAAATTCATTTTGCTTTCCTTCTGTAACAAAAACCCCCACCTGGCACTTCCAGCCAGGGAATGTCCTGCAGGATCAGCTTCCAGAGGGGGAGGTTTCTTATCCAGAGGGATTCAGCAGCAGGAGGAGACCAAGGGATGCCCAGCAGGCCTGGAAGGTCCTTCCCCTCCTGAGCAGCCACCAAGCCAAGGGTGGCTGCCAGGTCCTGCTGTAGGTGAACTTCCCAGACAGAGCTCCCCATTCCATGACTTAAAACCCACCCAGCAAATGGGGATCCAGGCAGGATTCACAATTCACAACTGGCATTTCGGGGATACTCCTGAGATGAGCCCTTTCTAAAATTATAACTTAAAAAATCATAACCTTGAGGCATGTGAAGGGAATTAGGGGCATGGAGGGGACATCCCACTCACTCCTGAAGGAGCAGCTTTGGCTCCTTTTAAATGTGAAGTTTTCATGACCAAATTTGCAGGATAAGGAGAGAAGTTCCATCTTTCCAAGGGCCAGTTTGTGCTGCCACCAGTGTCACAGAAACCCAGCTGGCTCCAAAGCCTGGAGATGCAGCAGCAGCAGTGTTGCAGATGATGCAGTGACGAAATAATTTGGTCATTTCATGGACTCGGGTCATGCTGAATAAACAAGATACAGATATATTTTAAAATACAGGATATTTTCCCTATTGGACATTTACAAACAATAGGATAAATCCATAGGAGAAGTTTTTAAAGTGTATTTTAAGTGTTTAGAACAATTCCTCATTGCCAAGATCCCACCCAGCCCTGCCCTCTGGCACTGGGAGCCATTCCCGGGGTCCTGTCCCTCCATCCCTTGTCCAAACCCCTCTCCAGCTCTCCTGGAGGCCCTGGAGCAGCTCTGCTGCAGCTGAAGTTCCTCCCCAGGAGTCTCAGTTTCCCTGCTCTGAAGGGCTGCCACACATCTGTTATTTTGGTTATTTATCTGTCACTCCTTCTCCCCCTGGGAATGGCCCCTCTCCCACCTGGAAATGGTGACTTGGCAGCTTCCAGGTTTTCCTGAGAGCTCCCAGCTGCCTGGATGTCAGCCTGGACAGCCTGAAGGTGCTGCTTTGTTTTGGGCAGGGAGCAGAGCAGCACAAAAGGGCTTTGTTGAGTTCCCGGGGGTGTTTGGCTTTTCCATGGAAGCTGTGCCTGGATCTGCCTCGTGTCCCATGCAAAGGATGGATTTAGTGCTACGTTCGGCATTCCCAGCTCTCAGGAAAGATGAGGAGGCATCTCCAGAGGGATTTTGGAAGTTCCAGTGATGGTCAGGGGCTCTGGGAACAGTTCCAAGCCCAAAGGAGAACAAACATCCCAGGTGGGAGCACATCCTTCACCTCCTGCTGGGACAAATCCCAAAGATCCCAGGGATGCCCTGTGCAGGCTGCCCCAGAGCAGGGGCTGGGCAGAGTCCCAGAATAAAGCAGGGATTGATCCCAAGGATCTCCTGCATGGACCCACCCTGGGCAGCACCAGAGCCCAGCCAGGGCTGCACCCAAGATGACCCAAAATGGCCCCAAAATGCCCGGCCGGGCACGGGGTCTCTCCCTGGGATCAGCTCTGCTCCATTCCCACCTTGCAGTTCATTGTCCCAGCCCAGCTTTAGCCCAGGCACTCCCACCCTGCTTGTTTTTCTCTCTCCAGCCCACGGGGTTTGTGCTCCTGGCCTGAGATTGGGATCATTTGTCCTTGGTGCCCAGCTGGAGCAGGAATTGTTTTGTCTCCCTGCTCTGTGCACAGAGCTCTCCATCCCATAATATGAACCCAGACCCACACACCAAAGCAGCACAGAACCTGAAAAACAGAAAAGCCAAACCTGAGCCATCACCAGTGTCCCTCTGCAGGTGAGGTGGTCCCTGCAGGAGGGACCCTACAGCTGCCAGGGCCACTCTGGGCTGGATGTGACCAGAGTCCTGCCATGTGAGCCCCAGGGTCCCCAGGGGTGGAACAGGGACATTTCCCATTTTGGATTCTCCTTTCCCCCAATCCCTAGGGATGGAGCAGGGACATTCCCCCATTTTAGCTTCTACTTTCTCCCCAATCCCCAGGGATGGAGCAGGGACATTCCCCCATTTTGGATTCTCCTTTCCCTCAATCCCCAGGTTTGGATCAGGGACATTCCCCCATTTTGGTTTCCCCTTTTCCCTCCAATCCCTGGAGATGGAGCAGGCACATTTCCCCATTTTGGATTCTCCTTTCCCTCAATCCCCAGGTTTGGAGCAGGGACATTTTTCCCATTTTAGCTTCTCCTTTCTCCCCAGTCCCCAGGTTTGGATCAGAGACATTCCCCCATTTTAGCTTCTCCTTTCTCCCCAATCCCCAGGGATGGAGCAGGGACATTTCCCCATTTTGGTTTGTCCTTTCCCCCAATCCCTGGAGATGGAGCAGGGACATTCCCCCATTTTGGATTCTCCTTTCCCTCAATCCCCAGGTTTGGATCAGGGACATTCCCCTATTTTGGTTTGTCCTTTCCCCCAATCCCTGGAGATGGAGCAGGCACATTTCCCCATTTTGGTTTCCCCCTTTCCCCCATTCCATTTCCCCATTCCATTTCTCCATTTCCCCCATTCTTCCATTTCTCTTGGAAGCTCCATCTCCAGAGGGGTCCCACCAATGAGTCAAGTGGTCAAAGCCATTCCAGGAGTCACCTGGGCTGGTTCTGCTGGAATTCTGAGATTATTCCTCCTCCATCTCGCTGGGCAGGATGTGCACAGATAAATCCAGAGAAGGGAAAGAATCTGCTTTAAAAGCAGCCCAGGCTGGACTCGTTGCCCTCTTCCTCCTTCAGTCTGCCCTGGCACACAGGGTTCCTCCTTACCCTCCCTTCCCTGAGCTGGAATTTTCCTTTTGATCCCACAAAAAGCCTGTCACTAACCCAGCTGAGGCCTTCCAGGACCTGGAGGAGAAAGATGGAGAGAAAATAAAAGGCGTGGAACAGGCCGAGTGGATTTGTGCTGCAGGGATCTCCTTGTTATGGAAAACCCATCAGAAAGAGGGGGAATAAACAAAGGAATTTGGGGCCCCAGCAGTGCAAATAAAAGCATTGTTAGCTGGGATGGGTGTTTGGGTTTCTCCCTTCCTTTGGGAGCTGCTGCAGAGGAAGCAGATTAGGGATTGCCAGCTCTGGCAAAATCGACCGGTGGCATCATAATGACCTCATTATGGGCTGTAAATGAGCTCACAGCCTAATTATGTGTTCCGGGAAAAAACACCTCGGGAGCTGCCCACAGGTGGGGGGTTAACCCCTGCCTTGCTGGGATCCAGCTCCAGGCAAACCTCGGAGCTCTGGGAGATGGGAAAGGCCGGGATCCAACAGCTGTGGAGGCTGAGTGCAGCTGGATGTCCGTCTGTCCATCTGCAGAGCAAACAAAAATCCTTCCTGCCTTGTTTGTTTGCCTGGCTGCTGGTGACTGGGAATGACAAAATCCCCAAATCCCTGGGGCTGGCAGAGCCCTCCCAGCCCAGGCAGTGCCAGCTGTGCCCCATGGCCACCCTGTGCCCAGCCCAGAGCACTCAGTGCCACCTCCAGGGGACACCTGCAGGGATGGGCACTGCAGAGCTCCCTGGGCAGCCCCTGCCAAGGCCTGAGCCCCCTTTCCATGGGCAAATTCCTGCTGCTGGCCAAGCTGAGCCTGCCCTGGCCCAGCCTGAGGCCGTTCCCTCTGCTCCTGTCCCTGTGCCCTGGGAGCAGAGCCCGACCCCCCCGGCTGTCCCCTCCTGGCAGGGACTTGTGCAGAGCCACAAGGGCCCCCTGAGCCTCCTTTGCTCCAGGCTCAGCCCCTTCCCAGCTCCCTCAGGAATTGTCCAGCCCCTTCCCAGCTCCCTCAGGAATTCTCCAGCCCCTTCCCAGCTCCCTTCCCTGCCCTGGACACGCTCCAGCCCCTCCAGGCTCTCCTGCAGGAGCAGAACTGGACCCAGCCCTGAGGGACCCCAGCACAGAGGGACAATCCCTGCCCTGCTCCTGCTGCTGCCAGGGGGGAACTCCAGCAGATCCAACCCCCTGGAATAAAAGGCTTTCCAAGGTTGCTTGGCTGAGAGCCCTCCTTTGGTTTTCCCTCGTTCCTTTACATAAAACACATTCCCTGGTGGAAACTGAGACCCCAGAGGAGCCCAAATCCTTCTGCCCAAACCAATTCCCTGCCCACCTTGACCATGGCTCTTCCACTGGCCCTGGACTTTTCCCATCTCCTCACAATTCCTGTTCCCTCATCCCTGCCCCCATCACTCTTTGCCTCTCTTTTCCTGTTCTTCAATATCACTTTCCACATTTGGAATATGGAAAAATCTCCCAGGATGTCCTTGTTAGCCACACAAGCCTCTTCCACGTCTTCTCCAGTGACAATGTGGACATTTGGAATGGGAACATGGCAGCATGGGATACACAGGACAGTCTGCAGAGCCAACATTCCCCAAACACTTTTATTGTGTGGGAAGCACAGGAATGAAGCTCCTGTTGAGGCATCTCTGCTGTGACCCAGAGCTCTGGGCTTCCTCTGCCTGGAGAGGTCCTGGAGAATGGAAGATCCCAGTCAGGAACAATTGTGATTGTTTTGATACCATCAGGAAGTTTTGATACAGTGGGAACATCTGGGATGGACAAAAGCATGGCCAGGTCTCCCTGAATCCATCACAAACCCAGAAATCCAAACAAACACAGCAGGTCCTGAAAACATCCTAAATATCCCAAAAATATCCTAAACCCAGGCAGAATTTAGAGGCAGAAGAGGAGGCTGGGTTCCAGAAAATCTGAGCACATGGGAACCAAGTCACCTTTAACATGGAGACATTGCTGTTCCAGGGATAACTGAGATGAGGGATCCTCCTTTCTCATGGATTTGTATCTGGAGGCTGATTTTGGTGTGGAGGGACAGCACCAGGGAATGGCTCCCAGTGCCAGAGGGCAGGGCTGGCTGGGATCTTGGCAATGAGGAATTGTTCCCTGGCAGGGTGGGCAGGGCTGGGATGGAATTCCATCCCTGGATCCCTGGCAGTGCCCAAGGCCAGGTTGGACCCTGGGGCTGGAGCAGCCTGGCACAGTGGGAGTGGGACAGGGTGGCACTGGGTGGGCTTTAAGGTCCCTCCCAACCCAAACCAGTCTGGAATTATTTGTTTTTTCCTTGTTTTTTTTTTCCCACATCAGCCGTGAGCTCTGCCTGCTGCCAGCTCCGCTCTGCAGGATTTTCTCCTGAAATCCTGAAATCCTGCCATCCCTGTTCTGCATCCATTTATTGTCTCCTGTCACTGTCCATAAAATCTCTGGAGCAGAACTGAGTTTTTTTTGCTGTTCCCACCACAATGAGACACAAACCTGGGGACAGAGTTTCTGAGGCAAGACGGTTTGACAGGAAGTAATGACATCCCATGGGTGACCGAAATGACAAATCCAGGCATGTCCCAGCGGGGAATGATGCAGCAGGATGAGATTCTAATTATCCTCAAGGTCAAGAGAGCCAGGAATCATGGACTCTCTGAAGGAACCGGGTTGGAAGGGACCTGAAATCCCAGCCAGTGCCACCCCTGCCATGGCAGGGACACCTCCCACTGTGCCAGGCTGCTCCCAGCCCTGTCCAAGCTGGCCTGGGACATTTCCAGGGATGGAACAGCCTGGGATAGTGGAAGGGGGTGGAATGAGGTGATCTTTAATCCAAAGCAGGCTGGGATTGCTTGATCCACTCTGCCCTGTTTTGTGGCTCCTCTGGTTCACGCTGTGGGTGATGGACAGTAAGGAACAGACTCATTCCAAGGCTGTTGCCAGGCTGGAACAGCTCCTGGAAGAGCTGCACTGCAGAGCCTGCTTGTCCTGCTTGACAAACAGACTGAACCCAAATATCTGCAGCACTGCTTCAATCCCTGACCTGTCAGAGCCCTGACAAATGTCCCTCTGCAGTGACAAATTCCGGAGGAGGCCGCCGTGGGTCGATGCTGATTTATCCCACTCCACGCTGTCCTTGCCAGCAGGGATGACTCTCTGCAGATGGAGAGGGAAGAAAAGGCAGGGGTGGTTCCTGAGCTGGATCCAAGGAGGAAAAGGAGCCATTGTGTGAGTGCAGCTGCCTCTCTGGGCTCCTGGAAGGAGTGGGCAGTGGCCTCTGGCAAGGCCCTGAGTGGCTTGGCCGCTCCAGGAGCTGTGGACAGCAGGGAGAGCAGCTTTGGGATGGAGGGGAAATGTCAGGGATGGGTGGCCCCTGCTCCTCCGAGTGTGCAGGGAACTCACCCGGGCTAATGAAGCTGTGGAGCTGGCAGGGGGAGCTTTAGGTCGGGTTCTGCTCAAACATGATCTCTGTTCAAGCTGTACTCTTGCTTTAAAACTGGTTTTAGTGTGTGGTTTCAGCAGTTATTTGTGACAAGCAGAGAACTCTGCACAGGCACCACTCAGGAACACCAAGGTCACCTTTGAAGGTGTTAGGGATTAGAAGGGTTGTGGATTTTCCCTGGAGACACACAGAGGTTCTTTTGCAGGAATTCTGTTTATTCAAACAGAAAATGTGCCTAAGAATCATGGAATGGTTTGGGTTGGGAGGGACATCAAATCCCATCCAGTGCCACCCCTCTGCCATGGCAGGGACACCTCCCACTGTGCCAGGCTGCTCCAGCCCCAGTGTCCAGCCTGGCCTTGGGCACTTCCAGGGATCCAGGGGCAGCCCCAGCTGCTCTGGGCAGAGAAATCCTCAGATGCCACTGAAGTTATCCAGGATTTTCAGATCCACTCAGGCACAGGACATCCCCAAATCACCTGGAAAACAGTGACCTGTGTTACAGTTATTCACTGAAATGATCTGGAGCATGTCTGGCCTTAGGAATTCCATAGCCAGACCCTCAGTGGTCCATACTGGTTCTACTGGAGCAGCTCAGATTCTCACTGGCTGACGTGGCCATGAAGATCCTGTGATTTTTTTTTAATTTTTCCCATTTAGGGAGAAGATTCCAAGGAGCTGCTGCTCATCCCCCGCTCTCAGTTCACAACTAAAACCTGGTTCTGCTGCAGCCTTGACAATTTTCCTTCTTTTCTGGTCTTTTTCTCTGGAAGCTGGAGGGAATAGCCCAGCTCACAGAGCAGGAGCTCCCTGCTGCAGTGCCATGGATGTTTGATGGAGAGGAGCCAGCTTTGCTCCCTGGGGGTGCAGAGCATTCCTAGGGAACATTTCACCTGGAAGAGCAGCTGGTTTGGGCCTCTCAGGGCCAGGAGTGAAGAGTGGCATCCCTAAAATCCTTCATTCATGGCAGCAAGGGGCTGAGCTGCCAGGGCCCAGCTCCTTCCCTGTTTGCCTGCTCCCAGGGTAAATCCTGCCAGATTTGCCAGAATCCAGGAGGGAAAGTTTGGGAGAAAAACAATGGGAGGAACTGAACATTTTCCAAAAACAATGAGTGGGCTTTAAGGGAGAGGTATTGGAGGGTGAAAATTCCTGTTAATGAGCAGCTCTGCTCAGGAGGATCCAACACCCAGCAGAAATATGCAGGGAGAAGTGGGAACAAGACTGGTCATGCAGGGAAAACAAAATGATCCTGTCCAGGCTGTAATGACATCCCAAGAACTTGGGAGGTGATGCAGAAATTTCCACTGGATAAGGTCTGGATGGGATCTGCAGCAAATGAGCATTACAGGGAATCCAGATCTGAGCAGTGGGATCATCACTCTGTTCAAGAAAGTGGCTGGGAAGTGGTTTTATTTTGGGAAGGCTCTGCATGGAAAGGGTTTCATCCTCAGTGGACCCCTGAGAACCATCACTCCTGCAGACAGAACCCCAAACAACTCCCTGGGGTGGGAAAACCACAGGATCTCCAAATGGGAAAAGACACTCAAGGTCATCCAGGGCCCTGGGTGAAAAGTGGGACGGGATGAGGGGAAGTGAAGAAGGTGAGAGCAGACCTGGAGGTGTGAAAGGGGCTACAGGGAGGGAAGAGTGGAGAGCCAAGGAACTGAAGATCCCAGGGAAAAGCAGCAGAGATTGAGGAGCTGGTGAGGGGCACTCGGAAATTATTTCGAAGGGAAAGAGAAACTGAAACACTGGAGAATGTTGGGAATCTGGGACAGCTTCCTGTGACTGTCCTCTAAAAAAGGCAGGGCACTGGAGGCTTTCTGGGCTTGATTTTCAGAGGAGACTCTGAATTATTTCTCAGCCCAGAATCCAGAATTCCACCCCCGTGCCAGCTGTGGCAGCCAATCCATGGATTTCCTCCTGGTGGTGCCCATCCTTCTCTGGAATGAGGATCCCCAAGGGTTTTACCAGAATTCACTCACCTGGGATCACCCCACAAATTTCTGAGGCTCTACCAGCTCCCTCCACTGGGATTCCTGTGCCTGAGTCCTCTGGGACATGGATCAGGTCCTTAAAGGAGGAAAAAAGATGTCCATGCTGTGCTGGGAGGGGGGGTCTGGTTTTGCTGCTGGTTTTGCATTTCCCCTCAAAAGCTTCAGGTTTGTGCCTGCCTGGGGGGGAGGCTTGGGATGAAACCTCATCCAAAACGTGCCTTTTGCAGTTTTATTAGGGGAAAAAAGAATAACATGGGGGAATTTTCCAGATTCCACCCAATCCATAATAAATTTGAGAAGTTAATTTGCTGCAGCTGCTTTCGAGCTCCTCCTAAGGCCACAACTTCAGATGATTACACAACCACAGCAACTTTTATGGCTGAGTGCAAACACTCCCCTGGTTTTGTTGTTCTACAAAAACCAATGTTTGGTTTAAGGATTCCCTTGGATTTTTAATCCACTTTGCCTGGGAATCTCACTGGCACCAGCCTCCACTTGCTTTTGGACCTCCTGTTGGCCACATCTCTGAGGGATTTGTGCACACTGGGGGCAAACTGTGTGTGCAGCAGGAGCAGGGCAGGGATTGTCCCTCTGTGCTGGGGTCCCTCCGGGCTGGGTCCAGTTCTGCTCCTGCAGGAGAGCCCTGGAGGGGCTGGAGCGTGTCCAGGGCAGGGAAGGGAGCTGGGAAGGGGCTGGAGAATTCCTGAGGGAGCTGGGAAGGGGCTGGAGAATTCCTGAGGGAGCTGGGCAGGGGCTGAGCCTGGAGCAAAGGAGGCTCAGGGGGCCCTTGTGGCTCTGCACAAGTCCCTGCCAGGAGGGGACAGCCGGGGGGGTCGGGCTCTGCTCCCAGGGCACAGGGACAGGAGCAGAGGGAACGGCCTCAGGCTGGGCCAGGGCAGGCTCAGCTTGGCCAGCAGCAGGAATTTGCCCATGGAAAGGGGGCTCAGGCCTTGGCAGGGGCTGCCCAGGGAGCTCTGCAGTGCCCATCCCTGCAGGTGTCCCCTGGAGGTGGCACTGAGTGCTCTGGGCTGGGCACAGGGTGGCCATGGGGCACAGCTGGCACTGCCTGGGCTGGGAGGGCTCTGCCAGCCCCAGGGATTTGGGGATGTTGGACAAAACCCCAGATTCCATCTGCTGGGGTGTGAAACCCCTCAGTGGTGTCTCCTCAGTGGGTCCCTCACCCAGGCCCAGCCTCAGACCAAGCTCAGACCCCTCTCCTGTCCCTGCTGTCCCCTCCCAGCCCCTTTGGACACAACCCCTGGCTCAGCTGAGAAAAGTTCTGCCTCTGCACAGAGCCAGCTTTGCCCGAGGACTCTGTCAGCCAAAATCACAAGGATATTTCTATTTAAATCCCATCCAGTGTGTGCACTTTGGGAATATTTTTACCCTGGTACCACACACGCCACTACCAATGAGGGGGGATTGTTGTTATGAGCTGGCTGTTAAAATCCAGCCTGCACTAAAAATTGTTGTAGAAGGTCTCAGCCTAGGAGGGATTTGTTTGTTTGGACAGGTTATTTAAGACAAGGAATGAAAATAATGAGTGGGTGTGGGCTGCTACCTTGCATTTTTCTGTTTAATAAGGTCTTGCATGGTATTTTCTGGTGATTGGAGATGGAATTAAAAACTTAGCAGGTAAATTCTGGGATTCTTTTTGAGGGGGGAAAAACTCCTCAGGGTGAGAGCAGCTGCCCAGCAAGTCTGGAGTGTTTCCCCACTGAGAATGCAGCAGGAATATTCAAGGCCTGTCCACAGAAGTGGAATAAGCTGGAGTAGAAATGCTCAGGTTTGCATTTCTCTGGGATTGAAGCCTTTCCACTCCTAACGAGCTGAGCCTCTGGAAGGCCTGAGGAGATGGAATTGTGCTCCTGGATCTTCCTCACCCACAGGTGGAAGTGCTTGGCTCAGAGAAATGAGTGCCCACACCCAAATTCACACCTGAACAACTGGCCTGTGCTCTCCAGGAATTCCACAGAGCTCTGCCACCTGAGACATGTGCACCAAAGATTTGTAAAATCCCCCTGGATGTCAAAAATCAGACTCCTAAATCCCTGTTTGGCCACACACCCAACCAAACACCTGATTTGGGGCAGCAGTGGCTTGGCCCCAGCTCTGGGGACTTTGGCTGACGTGACTTGTCCAAAGCCACACAGGAAATCTGCTGCAATTCCAGGAATGGAGCCCAGATCCTGGGCTTCAACCACAGGCTAACTCTGTTTTCTTGGTCACAGCTCCTTCCCACAAGGCAGCTGAAGCTGGGATCTGGCTGGGGCCGCAGCCAGAGGTGCCCACTGGGAATGGAGCTGAAGCTGCTCCTTGTTCTTGGAGTTTGGGAGTTGTGTGGAGGCCCTGGGGCTCCTCAGGACACCCAGGATGAGGCACCCAAGCTCAAGGGCACCCCACCCAGGAAAAAAGAAGGGAAAAGGGTGATACCGTGGGGTTTTGGTTTCTCTGCTCTGTTTGGTGAGCAGCTTTTAGCTTTAAGTGTTACTGGGATCATTTCACAGGGTGGGGAAGACAAAACTATCCCATTCCAGCTGGAAACTCAAGGAAAATCTCTTCAAACTTCAGGCCCAAAGCACAAACACCATGAAAGGAGGAGGGTGGGCAAGTGAGCAAGGATGAAACCTCATCATTTGAAGTCATTAACTGGACAGTTACCTCCTGTATGCAAAGGGACTAAAACTTACACAAATGTGAGATCTCATGGCCAAACCCTCTTCTGCTTCCACCTTGGAGCCACCTGGGCAGAGCCAGGACTGTGGCTGAGGTCCTGCCAGGCTGTGGCCTTTGAAGGCACAATAATAAATAAAATAAAAAACTTGAATAAATACCCACTTTATTCCTCTTGACTCCATCTAGCCTCTGTTCCAGCTCCTGAAGGCATCAGGGGTGGGGTGGTAGAGCTGCTGTAGGCACAGAGAGGTGGGACAAGGTCTTTAATTTGCCTAATGAGCTGCACAGGTGATCATGGAATCATGGAATCTCTAATTGGGTTGGGATGGGTTGGGTGGGATAGGTGGGTTGGGTTAGGTTGGGTGGGTTGGAGGGATGGGTTGGGTTGGGGGTGGGATGGTTGGATGGGTGGGATGGGTTGGGTTGGGATGGGCTTGGAATGCGTTGGGTTGGGTTGGGTTGGGATGGGTTGGGATGGGTCGGGATGGGTTGGGACGGGTTGGGTTGGGATGGTTGGGTTGGGTTGGGATGGGTTGGGTTGGGATGGGTCGGTTGGGTTGGGTGGATGGGTTGGAATGGGTTAGGATGGGTTGGGACGGGTTGGTTGGGATGGTTGGATGGGTGGGACGGGTTGGGTTGGGATGGGTTGGATTGGGTGGGATGGGTTGGGAATGGGTTAGGATGGGTTGGATTGGGTTGGGATGGGTGGGTTGGGTTGGATGGGATGGTGGATGGGTTGGGTTGGGATGGGTTGGGATGGGTTGGGTTGGTGATGGGTTGGGATGGGTTGGTTGGGCTGGGTTGGGATGGGTTGGGATGGGTTTGGGTGGTTGGGTGGGTGGGTTGGGGGTTGGGTGGGTGGGTTGGGTGGGTTGGGATGGGTTGGGGTGGGTTGGGTTGGGTTGGGTGGGTTGGGTTGGGTGGGTGGGATGGGTGGGTTGGGATGGGTTGGGATGGGTTGGGTGGGAGGTGGGTTGGGTGGGATGGGTTGGATGGGTTGGGTTGGATGGGTGGGATGGGTTGGTTGGGGGATGGGTTGGGATGGGTGGATGGGTTGGGATGGGTGGAGGTTGGGTTGGGGGTGGGATGGGTTGGAGTGGGTGGGTGGGTCGGGATGGGTTGGGATGGGTTGGATGGGTTGGGTGGGTTGGGTGGGTTGGGCTGGTGGGTTGGGTGGGTTGGGGTGGTGGGTGAGGTGGGTTGGATGGGTTGGGATGGGATGGGTTGGGATGGGTTGGTTTGGATGGGTTGGGATGGGATGGGTCGGGATGGGTCAGGTTGGGTTGGGATGGGTTGGGCTGGGTTGGGTTGGGTTGGGATGGGTTGGGTTGGGATGGGAGGGCCCTTAAAGCTTATCCATGGGCAGGAACACCTTCCACTATCCCAGGTTGTTCCAACCTGGCCTCAGACACTTCCAGGGAAGGGGAATCCGCAGTCCCTGAGTGCAGCCTGGGCCTCCCAGAATTCCTTCCCAACATCCCATCTCACCCTGCCTGTTCCAGCTGGAAGCCATTCCCCCTCATCCTGTTTCTGTCCAGGAGCTCAGATTGGCTTAGACACAATTGTTGTGCAGGTGAGGAGGTGCTGAGGAAACAAAAAGCATCGAGGCAGAGCTTTTATGGGGAAATGCTGAGTTTTTGGGTCTGTGCATTTGCCATCGTGCAGGGCCTGCCAGCGAGTTCCAAATGACATCTGATGTAATTCCTGAGTCAAAAAGATAACAAAAGGTCTGTGTTGAGCCAGAGGACCAGAACTAAAAACCCCCTGAACATTGTACTCGCACACTTATTGCTAAACCAGCCCGGACAATTGCAAATTACAAAGCAGAAAATGTTTGAATGCTCGTTTCCAGATTTCTCCTATCGAGGCAAACCACACATTCCTCTTTGGCAGATGCCAAATGTGAGGATTTAAAGGAAATGTTCCTGGAGTTATCCGAGTACGAGGAGCACTGGGGTGATTTTCTGAATTGTTTGGGTTGTTCTGTTCTGATCTGAACAGATTTTCTCCTGTCTCAAAAGGAAACACACAAACCTCTGGCCTAAGAGCAAACACAGAAGATTTCAGGCTGTGCAATGGGAAGGGGGAGGGAATTGGGAATTGTCAGTGACAAGGGGGTTCTACTGGAAGTCCCATCTTGGATTCAACAATGGGATTGGTATCTTGATCCTCGCAGTTAGGAAATGTGGATTTCCACATCGGCCCCATCTTGCATGAATTACTGCAGATCTGACAAATCTGAGTTATTGGGCTCCTCCTGGGAGGTTTTTCAAGCCAATTGTAACAGCAGCTGATGGGAACCAGCTGCTCCAGCAGAATGAGGAACCAGATCCTTGGCATTTGATGAATTAATAGACCCAGGCACAATACAAATGTCAGCAACAGCCAGCAATCCTCCAGGAGAATGGGGAGCAAAAGGAAAAGAGCAGGAATGCAGCTGCAGCAGTTGCTGGGCCAACAGGTAGGGGGGAACTATCTCTTCACAGCAAAAGCTTGGAAAGCTTTTCCATGATTCCCAAAAAAAGGAGATCCTTGCATCTCGATCAGAACAGAAGTGCAGGGCTTGAATGAATGTCTGGCTGTTCATCTGAGGAGAAGCCAGGGAAAGAGAGAGGGATTGCACATCAATTGTCCAAAAGTGCAGGGTCAGAGCCTGTGTGAGTGGGAATGTGGCTGAAATCGGGGACAGAAATCCTTTCACTGGCACAGTTACAATTCCAGAGGCAAGAGGAGGGGCCTGAGTACAAATAAATATCTGAAAAAAGGGGCAGAGGGGCTTTGTAACAACTGACCTTGATTGTGTCAGGGTTCTGCGCTTGGATCAAACGAAGTTCCCATGGAGAGGGAGCTCTGTACAGGGGATAAGCTCAGGAACAGAATCCCAGAATCATGGAATAGTTTGGATTGGAAGGGACATTAAAGCTCATCCCATCCCACCCCTGCCATGGCAGGGACACCTCCCACTGTGCCAGGCTGCTCCAGCCCCAGTGTCCAGCCTGGCCTTGGGCACTGCCAGGGATCCAGGGAATGATCAAGCCCAGCTTGGATGGGTCTCAGAGCAGCCTGGCACAGTGGGAGGTGTCCCTGCCATGGCAGGGGTGGCACTGGGTGAGCTTAAGGTCCCTCCATCCCAAACCATTCCAGAATTCTGGAATTCTGACTGAGCTGCTGCTGTTTAGGGAATTGGTCTGGGAGCTGCTGGGTAATTCCCTGAAAAGGCAGCTCAGTGTTCAGTGGTGGTGGGAAAGGGAAGAAGCCAGGGAGCAACGATTAGAGAACCAAACAAAATAAAAATGGATTTTGCCTCTGTTCAAACCCATTATGTGCAACCAGAAGAAAAGAGAAGGGAGGGAAGTAAAGCTGAGGAGAAATGTAGAAGGGATTCATGGACTGGGAAAGATGTGAATGGGAATATAGATCCAGGAGGTCCTGAGGAATGAGGAACAGGGTAATAAAAGTGTTCATAAAAGAAGGAGCAGCTCTAATCAATGTATCAGGCAGAGGTTCTAACCCAGACCAAAGGAAGATCTCTTTAATTCCGGGTGTAATTAAGTTGTGAAAGCCTTGATCCCAACGCAGGGAGGAGGCCAAAGGTTTAAATCTGTTGGGAGACAGTTGGGACAAAGCCAGGTAGGACAGGTTTGTCTGAGCTGATGAACTCTGGCCACAGCCTCCAGCCCCAGTGGGAAATCCCAGAGTGCCAGGAATGCAGGAAGGCTGAGCTGGCTCCTGTGTCCTTCCACTCTTCCCATGGATGAACCACTGGATGCTCCATGCCATGAAAAAATCCATGCTGTTGGGATTCAGCTCCCTATAAAGAGAGATTCCAAAGGTGGTTTTCCTTCCCCAGCTCTCACAGACCTGTGGCCTTTCTCCATAAAGCAAAGATTGGTACAAACACAGCAGGAAATCCCATGGCAGTTCCAGGAGCTGCAGTTATTGGAATCTCCCCACTCCTGGTGGAATTCCTGTCCCATGCCTGATTCTGGGAAGGGATGGAATAATGTGGATGGAAAAATGGAGTAATCCCAAAAGGAGCTGCCAGTCACAATGGACATCTCCAGCCCCTTGAGCAGGGACTCTTCCCCAAGGTTGTCCTCAGGCTGTGGATTGGCTTTTCCATGTTCTGGAGAAGAGGAGTCTCCAGGAGAACTCCTGAGGCCTGGCAGTGCCTTAAGGGGGTTATAAAAAAGGAGGGAGAGGGAGTTTTTATCCACAAAGAGTGACAGGAGAAAGGGGAATGGGTTTAAACTGCCAGAGGGCAGGGCTGGGTGGGATCTTGGCAATGAGGAATTGTTCCCTGGCAGGGTGGGCAGGGCTGGGATGGAATTCCATCCCTGGATCCCTGGCAGTGCCCAAGGCCAGGCTGGACACTGGGGCTGGAGCAGCCTGGCACAGTGGGAGGTGTCCCTGCCATGGCAGGGCTGGCACTGGGACAATCCTTAAGCTCCTTCCAATCCAAACCATTGTGGAATTCTACAATTCCATGGTTGAACTGATAATATTGGAGAGTTCCTTCAAACAGAGGTTTTTTTTTTTTCCAGGGAGCACAAATGTTTTGCACAAATTACTTTTTTGGGGAAATGTGCTTTAAATTTTTCCCTGGATGTTGTGGAGTTACTTCCCTTAAACTTCCCTGGAAAGACTTTCCCCCCCTGAATGGAATTGTCCTGTTGTGATCCATTTGCTGGGATTTGGTCATGGCATTGTCCAATTCCCAGCAAATGGATTTATCCAGGATCTCAAACACGAGTTAACCCTGGAGCCTGACCTCACTCAAACACAAACATTCCACTGAAATATCCCCAAGATTTTTTTTTTCAACAGGAAAAAAACCCCAATAAATTCTCAGCTGGTCAAAACATGTAAAAAATATGCTGCACCTAGGTATTGTTTGAAACCCTAAATATTCAGTTTTCATGGAGAAAGTCAATCTAGGATGTTCCAGGGGAAACTCTGCTGAGCTGGTTGGCTGCTTCACCATGGAATAGTCAAATATTCCAGGCCTTGAGCTGCTCCTAAAGTTATTTAAACAGATTAAAGTCGGATAAGGGAAGCTATTAATTCTTCAATCACATGATCTTATATTTATTCTCATAATCAAATCCCATTCCCACCCCCTCAGTTCCATGAAATAAATGCGGATTCAGACTCTGCCTCCAGTTCAAAAGAGAAATTAAATTACAGTAAGTTTGCTTTATATGGAATTGCTTCATCAGGAGGCAGAGTTCCTCTAATCATATTTAAATATAGGCACTGGAAGCCAAACATTGACCAGGGGTTAAAGGAATATTATAGGGGATTTAATGGAAACCCATTTATAGAGCACAAAAAGAACTTGAAATCACGTCAGGGTGAATCGAGATGATCCCAAATGCAGCAATGAACTTCCACAGCCACTGCCACGTCTTGGAAATGAGATTATTTAAAATCACCATGGGAATGGCTGTGGAAGTGTAAAAAAAGGGTGAGAAAGGAGCGGGAAAATGGTGAATTTTTTCACCTAGCTGAGATTTCCACTAGGTAAATAAAAAGTCTGTTCAAGGCTCCCGGGATCTTCTCTTCCTTTGCTCATCACCAGCACAGCTGGAACTCTGTGGCTGGGAGAAGAGCAGCTGGGAAGGGGCTGGAGAATTCCTGAAGGAGTTGGAGAGGGGCTGGAGAATTCCTGAGGGAGCTGGGAAGGGGCTGGAGAATTCCTGAGGGAGCTGGGAAGGGGCTGAGCCTGGAGCAAAGGAGGCTCAGGGGGCCCTTGTGGCTCTGCACAAGTCCCTGCCAGGAGGGGACAGCCGGGGGGGTCGGGCTCTGCTCCCAGGGCACAGGGACAGGAGCAGAGGGAACGGCCTCAGGCTGGGCCAGGGCAGGCTCAGCTTGGCCAGCAGCAGGAATTTGCCCATGGAAAGGGGGCTCAGGCCTTGGCAGGGGCTGCCCAGGGAGCTCTGCAGTGCCCATCCCTGCAGGTGTCCCCTGGAGGTGGCACTGAGTGCTCTGGGCTGGGCACAAGGTGGCCATGGGGCACAGCTGGCACTGGACGACCTTGGAAATCTGTTCCAGCCCCAGAGATTTTGGGATTCTGGGATGAAGCAGCACTTTTGCCACTGCCTGGGGGTCTCTGCCTTTCTCCAGCCTCCCTGTCCCCCTCAGCAAAGGACAAACTAAGAAATCCCAGTGTTTATAAAAGCCAAACTCAAGCAGCCAGGGAACAAGGAGAGAGTGCAGGAAAGGTGGGATGGGGAGAACTGGCTCCTCCTCAACCAACACCTTCTTTTGGAAGTGCCACCTCCATGAGTCTCCTCAGGCCCCCCAGCTCAGAGCTCCTGGAGCCTTTCTCTGCAACCTTCCAGCCTGGCCTCAGCAGGGTCATTTCACCTCTCCCTGGCA
Source organism: Serinus canaria (assembly GCF_022539315.1). NCBI lineage: Eukaryota > Metazoa > Chordata > Aves > Passeriformes > Fringillidae > Serinus > Serinus canaria. The sequence goes on along the minus strand of NC_066313.1, from coordinate 113,620,002 downwards.
CTCCCAGCACTCCCTGTGGAATATCTCGAGGCCACACAACCACAAATCCTAGAGAAACAATATTTAAGTTTTCGAAGACAATTGCCTTGTTTTTAAGCCCAACCACTGGCTTGGCCCAGGGTATGGATTTTGTGCCTGGCAATCTCCAATTTGCACCAGATGTGAAGGAAAAATATTCCCTACACGTCCCCCAAAGTGCCCAAATTCCTTCTCCTTTGTGTTCCCTTAACCTCGGCTTCCATCCCACATAACTCCCCTCACCTCAACTATGCTCTGTGGAATAACACTGAATTTTGGTCAGTTCATTGTTGGCTTTGTTTGCCCTTGGTGTGTGACAGCCTTGGCTGGTGGAGGAGCAATCCAAGATGGGAATCCAATCCTTTGCCTTCCACTGCAGGAATAGTTTCCATTCTGGCCCCTATTTTTCACACTCTCCTGACTTTCCAAAACACTCACCTTTAGACAAGGAGTTTTCCACGGGTGGTGTTTGCCTGGAGGTGAAATTTGCTTCAGTGAGTGAAGGTTGGAGCAAAGATGTGGCTTTTACTTTATGGGAGGGTGGAAAAACCCCACTTTTGTTGTTCCAGGTGGAGGGGAAAGCTGTGTGACCACATCTCTAAGAAGGGCAGATCTGCTGGGATTTGGGATTTGACAGCACAGCCAGAGCTGCTGGACTCATCCCTGTGTCTGCAGGGGACAACTTGTGTCCAACAGCCCAAGCAAGCAGTCACCCCAACTCATTCCTGGCCCCTTCTTCCCTGTGTCAGCACAAACCCAGGGCTGGGTCATCTGGAAAAGCTCAAGTTAAATTTCTGATCATTTATTGGAATGTGTTTCGTGAGCTCGTGCGTCAGGGACTTATTTGTCCAGGTGAATCAGGAGAACTGAGTGGGATTAAAAGTGCTGGAATCCTCCTTGTGCTGCTGCTTTTCTTTTTCCTGCTTAAAACACCTCCCTGAGGTCTGCAGGGCCTGGAGCTGGAAGAGCAGCTGAGGAATCCTGCATGGAGCCAGCCTTGGAGGGACAATTGTCCTGCTATGGACTCGTGGAACCCCAGACTGCTTTTTGGGAGGGACCTTAAAGATCATCCCATGCCATGGGCAGGGACACCTCCCACTGTCCCAGGCTGCTCCAAGCCCCATCCAGCCTGGCCTGGGACACTGCCATGCTTGTACTGCTGGGAAGGCACTTCCAGCTCACCTTTATTAATGAACAGTAATTAGCAACTCAGCAGGAATGAACAGCTCTGAGAAGCTGTGGCTCCCCAGGAAAATGTCACTCCATGGGTGACATTGGACAGGGAGAGTCCCACAGTGGGGTGGGTCATTCCAGCAGCAATTCCAGGAGCAGTGGATGGACAAACCCAGGGATCCCTGTCTGTCTGTCTGTGCTGCCCCTGGAGCTGCCCTGGGGAAGGAGCAGAGCTCCCCATGCCTGTCCCTGGATGAAATTCCATAGGTGTGGCAGCTCTCCCACAAATCCCAGCAGCCTTTCAGTCCAGCTCAAGCCCTGCCCTCAGTCTGGACTTCTCTGGAGCACGAGGCCAGACCAGGCAGCTCCTGAGGCCACCTCCAGCCTGACCTTCCCATGACCCCACATCACATTCCAGGGCTGGTTTTGCCACGTGTCCCCTGTGGCAGTGCCACCAGGGAGCTTGGCAGAGCCATGCACTGCCTGGATTATTCCCTGTTCCCACTGCCCAGGAGCTGGGAGAGCATCTCCCCCTCTCTGGATGAGTTTTACCCCACGGTGCTCCCCAGATCTGTCACTCACAGAAGGTTTGGCTGTCCCTGGGTCTCTCAGATCACCACAATCCCTGCCCCACCTAGAAGTCCTCACCTGCCACCCCTGCCAGGTGTTTGCTGTCCTGCTGTTGGCACCAGACACCAGCCCCACACTGGGATTATCAGCTCTGTGACCCCCAAAAGTCCATGGGAATTCAGCCCCACACTGGGATTATCAGCTCTGTGACCCCCAAAAGTCCATGGGGAATTCAGCCCCACACTGGGATTATCAGCTCTGTGACCTCCAAAAGTCCATGGGGAATTCAGCCCCACACTGGGATTATCAGCTCTGTGACCCCAATGCCCATGGGGAATTCAGCCCCACACTGGGATTATCAGCTCTGTGACCCCCAAAAGTCCATGGGGAATTCAGCCCCACACTGGGATTATCAGCTCTGTGACCCCCCCAAAGATCCATGGGGAATTCAGCCCCACACTGGGATTATCAGCTCTGTGACCTCAAAAGTCCATGAGGAATTCAGGCCCACACTGGGATTATCAGCTCTATGACCCCCAAAAGTCCATGGGGAATTCAGCCCCACACTGGGATTATCAGCTCTGTGACCCCCCATGCCCATGGGGAATTCAGCCCACATGGGATTATCAGCTCTGTGACCCCAAAAGTCCATGGGGAATTCAGCCCCACACTGGGATTATCAGCTCTGTGACCCCCCCAATGCCCATGGGGAATTCAGGCCCACACTGGGATTATCAGCTCTGTGACCCCAAAAGTCCATGGGGAATTCAGCCCCACACTGGGATTATCAGCTCTGTGACCCCCAATGCCCATGGGGAATTCAGCCCCACACTGGGATTATCAGCTCTGTGACCCCAAAAGTCCATGGGGAATTCAGCTCCATCCTGAGCTCCTGCCAAATGTGTCCTGAGTGCCTGGGAGAAATCACAGGATCATGGAATGTCCTGAGCTGAAGGGACCCCCAGGGATCCCCCAGTGCCACCCCTGCCCTGCCCAGACCCCCCCAAGCCCAGCCTGGGCATCCCTGGCAGCGCTGGCCAAAGGCTCCTGGAGCTCTGGCAGCCTCGGGGCCGTGCCCATTCCCTGGGCAGCCTGGGCAGTGCCAGCACCCTCTGGGGAAGAACCTTGCCCTAAAATCCAACCCAAACCCCTCCTGGCCCAGCTCCCTGGGGCTGTCAGGTCACAGGGAGCAGAGACTGGAGCTGTCCCTCCTTCTCCCCTCCCATGGAAGTTGTAGCTGCACTGAGTCTCCTCTCAGTCCCCTCCTTGTGAGCACCCCAAGTGGGTCATGTCCTCACCACCCTGCCCCAGGGCAGCAGCAGGGACAGGCCAGGGTGGGAATGTCCTTGGGGGTGAGAGAGCAGGGACAGAGGTGAGGACAGTCCTGCAGGTCAGTGAGTGCAGAGCGAGGCTGGTGTGGTCAAATCCCTTTGTGGCTGGCAAGTGTAATCCTGTGGTCAAGGCCCAGCAATCAGCACTGGCCTCACACAGAGGAGCTGCTGGCAAGGAACCATTCCTGAAAGTCAGCTCCCATGGCACTGCACATCTGGAACAGCTGGCAGCAGGCACTCCAGGGTCACTGACATTCCTGTGCCCAGGGAGAAGGGTCAGGGCACTGGGGGGAAGCTGGGGGGGCCATCACATGCTGGCCTGACCTTTTCCTTCCCCTGGCTGCAAGGCACAGCTCAGATCCCTCTGCCAGCTCCCTCTGCCATGGCAGCAGCTCCAGCTTCAGGGGGATTCGCTCTTCTGCTTCCCCAGCTCTGTGGAAACAGAGGGGGGAATAAAGGGGGTCCATGGCACCCCTCCCCAAAAATGATAAAAAATCAAGAGGCTCAAAAAATAGTAAAGCTGAAACAGCCCCAGGGCCCTCAGCTCCCTGCTGGCCCCAGGTCAAGGAGCTCTCTGATCCTGGAGGTCCCACTGCAGCTCCTCAGGGGGACAGCTCTGATCTCTGCTCTGGCACAGGGACAGCACCAGGGAGGACCTGGAGATGGCCCAGGAGGGATTTAGGTTGGATTTTTGGGAAAGGTTCTTCCCCAGAGGGTGCTGGCACTGCCCAGGCTGCCCAGGGAATGGGCACGGCCCCGAGGCTGCCAGAGCTCCAGGAGCCTTTGGCCAGCGCTGCCAGGGATGCCCAGGCTGGGCTTGGTGGGGGGCAGTGACCAAAGCAGGAACAAGCAGATCTGTAAGGCAGTGGAGTGACCTGAAAGAAAAATCCCACTGGATTTGGAAGCTGGAGGCCACTCCTGGGCTTCTACCAGGAGGGATCTCAGTGCTGCTGCTCAGCACCCAGCAGTGACATCTGTGGGACATCTGTGGCCCAGCTCTGCTTGCTGTCACTGCTGGAGGTACCCCTGACCTCAGCAGTGCTGCCTATACCTCATTTACTCCATGGCCTCCCTCACACAGATCCCAGAATCCCCAAATCCCTGGGGCTGGCAAAGCCCTCCCAGCCCAGGCAGTGCCAGCTGTGCCCCATGGCCACCCTGTGCCCAGCCCAGAGCACTCAGTGCCACCTCCAGGGGACACCTGCAGGGATGGGCACTGCAGAGCTCCCTGGGCAGCCCCTGCCAAGGCCTGAGCCCCCTTTCCATGGGCAAATTCCTGCTGCTGGCCAAGCTGAGCCTGCCCTGGCCCAGCCTGAGGCCGTTCCCTCTGCTCCTGTCCCTGTGCCCTGGGAGCAGAGCCCGACCCCCCCGGCTGTCCCCTCCTGGCAGGGACTTGTGCAGAGCCACAAGGGCCCCCTGAGCCTCCTTTGCTCCAGGCTCAGCCCCTGCCCAGCTCCCTCAGGAATTCTCCAGCCCCTTCCCAGCTCCCTCAGGAATTCTCCAGCCCCTTCTCAGCTCCCTCAGGAGGGTTTTCCTGTCCCTGGGCTTCCCAAATCTCTTCCCAGTTGAGGCAGAAGTCTCTCTCTCTCCCCATCTCAAATGGTTGCTCTTCTGATCTTGAAAGAATCTTTTCATTTTTTTCCCTTTTGCCCTCCAATTTGCCTTTCCTCCAGTTGGGCCAGAGCCCTCCCTGTATCCCAGAGCTCCTGCAGCTCCACTCCATGAAATATCCCTGCAGGCAGCACTGCCAGGGATCCAGGGGCAGCCCCAGCTGCTCTGGGCACCCTGTGCCAGGGCTTGCCCACCCTCACAGGGAGTAATTCCTCCTCAATTTCTACTCCATGGCAGTTTTGGGACGTGTCAGAGCCCAGCACGAAACTCATTATGTAAATGAGGCCGGCTCCTGGTGATATTCCTCAGTAATGAGCAGCAGACCTTGAATCCTGACCTTTCCCCACTGTTGGGTTTTCTCTGCTGCTCCGTTTGTTGGGTTTTGGTTTTTTTGGGTTTTTTTTTATGGCTCAGTTCTCACCTCACCAGGCCTGAGCCGGGTGGATTGGGCACAGCTGAAGGTCAGGAGAGTTTTCCTGCCAGCTCTGCCCATGGAAGTGGCTGGAGCAGCGCTGGAGGGGGGTGTATTTATATTTATGGCCATGCAGATGAGCCCGCAGTTGGACGCGTTCCTGCTGGAAGGAGCAGGGATGGAGGGATGCAAGCACAGCTCTTTGGGGACACGCTGTGGTGGCTCCTGAAAACGCCAAAAAAAAAAAAAAAAAAGGCAGCACAACCCTGCTTTTCCTTGGCTGGGGGCAGGCAGGGAGCAGGAGCAGGTGAGGAACCCAAGGTGACAACTCAGAGGGGCAGCAGGGGCCGGGTTTTGGTGGCCAAATTCCAGCGCTGAGCAGTTTGAAAGGAGGAAAATGTTGATCCCAGTTCTGCACTCAGCTGGATTCAGAGGAGAGGCCAAGGGCATCCCAGCTGCTGTAAATGAGGAGCTGGGATTGCCTCTGGAGTAACCCCAGGGGTGGGCAGGGGTCCCTCGGGCAGCACCGAGTGAGCTGGGGGAGCTCTTCCCGTGCCAGGGGCTCCCTCCATCCTGCAGCATTCCCAGCTGCTCCTCCAGCTCCAGCTGCCCCTCCAGGGGAAACTCTGACTCCTTCAAAAGGAGGCTCAGGGGGCCCTTGTGGCTCTGCACAAGTCCCTGCCAGGAGGGGACAGCCGGGGGGGTCGGGCTCTGCTCCCAGGGCACAGGGACAGGAGCAGAGGGAACGGCCTCAGGCTGGGCCAGGGCAGGCTCAGCTTGGCCAGCAGCAGGAATTTGCCCATGGAAAGGGGGCTCAGGCCTTGGCAGGGGCTGCCCAGGGAGCTCTGCAGTGCCCATCCCTGCAGGTGTCCCCTGGAGGTGGCACTGAGTGCTCTGGGCTGGGCACAGGGTGGCCATGGGGCACAGCTGGCACTGCCTGGGCTGGGAGGGCTCTGCCAGCCCCAGGGATTTGGGGATTCTCCTCTGGCTCCCTCTCCAGCCCCTGCCCAGCTCCAGTGACCATTATGGGAGTTTCAGTCCCATGGCACAAACCACCCAAATTCTCAAAGGTGTTTTGGTTCCTCAGTCCCACGGATTTAAATATGGATGGCACACACCATGAAGATTTGCACTTTCCTTTGCCTTCCTGAAAGGGCTCAGCAAATCCATGTTTTCCTTTGAACTCATGGAGTCCATGGTGGTCCTGCCACCAGGAAACCTGGCCTCAGGCACTGCCAGGGATCCAGGGGCAGCCACAGCTTCTCTGGGCCCCTGTGCCAGGGCCTCACCACCCTCCCAGGGAGGAATTTCTTCCCAATATCTCATCTAATTCCATTCTCTGTCAGTTTAAAATCAATGTCCTTTGTCAAAAAACAGGTTAAAGCACCTGGTTGCACCTAAGATAATTCCAGACAGGAATAGTATCCATCATCCCAACCAAATAATCAAAATGCCTGTAATTTATGGGGTCTTCCTATTTGGCCCTTCCTTCACAGTCTGTTGGGTTTATGGTTTGTTTTTTTGGTAGTTTTTTTGTTGTATAGTTTTTTTAATTTATATAAACAAACAGCAGGAGGATCCCATTTGGACTGTTGACATGGACTTTTTGTGGACATGGACTTTTTTTACTGGAATGAGATCCAAAGGGAAAAATAAACATTTTGCTTCTTTAATTGTCCCTCCCAATAGGAAATGGGATTGAGAGCAGTGATTCCAGCTGGAGCTGGGACCTGCATCCTCCAGGGTGCTCCAAGAGAAAAGCCAAGGGACATCCTGCTGTCCTGATTTATGGAAAAATGTGTCTCTGGATGAGACTAAATCCTCTCCTGCCTCCCTGGCAAAAATGCCCCAGAAATTTTTCTATCTAATCAGGCTCCCTCTCGTTTATCAGGATGTTTAGGCAGAGCTGGAGGTCAAACAAACGGCTCCATGCTCGGCCAGGCACGGGCTGAGATGGAGCCTTTGGAGTAAGGAATGGGAACAAACCTCCTCCCCACAGGTTTGGGCTCCTGGGAAGTGGGGACACAAGTGACACATCACTCCCCAACCCACTCTCGACAGCTTGGGGTTTTAATTCTGATATTCCTGGCAATATGTGGGATATTTATCAAAATTAAAACCCAAATAAAGCACAAAATATGAAGTTTTAGGGATCAGTTTGAAGAGAAATTCTGGGTTTGATGGGAGGTTTCTGACCTCCCTTCTGGGATTGAATTACTCCAGGTGAGCCCTGAGCTGTGGGATCTGTGCTGGTATTTTAGTGATGCAGAATTTGATCATTCTGGGTGTGGGTGGGCAAAGTCAGCCCCCAGAGATGGGGATCCCTCCTGTTCAAGGCTCTTTGTCTTCAGCCAAACCCTCCAAACCATCCCACGATTTGGAATTTGGATGTTTGGGGTTGTTCTGGAGGAGGATCAGTTTGCCTGCAGGAACCTTTCCATTTGGGACCAGCACTCATGGCACAGCACTGAAATCCCAGCTCAGATGGGAAGGGATCAACATGAGGAATATCCAGAGCTGAAGCTCAGCTCCTTCCACAGAGGAATGAGTGGGATGCAGTGCTGGAATCCAGGTCTGGATTTCTATCTGGGGGAATTCTGGTCAGGAAGGTCAGCTCTGTCTCCTCATCAAACAAAGTTCCTGAATTATGGCCCTGAAGAGGTAAGTGCTGGCTTTTCCCTTGGAATATCTTTTGGGATAACCTCAGTGGAGACACACGTGCAAAGCCAGGAGCCTGTCCTGTGAAATCCACTGATTCCCAGCTCCACAGGAACAACAAGCTGAAGGTCACTGGAGCAAACAAATAAACACCCACTTGACTCCAGACTCTTGGATGTTTGTGGGACCAAATCCTGACTTTTAGCTGGAATCTGGTGTCTGTTATCACCAATTTTCATTAGGAACCTTGTGCTGTTTTTTTCTGCCGCTAGAACAGCAGCAAAATCCTGAAAATCAAGCTCCAGGATTGCCCCCCTAAGTGGAAAACTGCACACAATCCCAGATTTACACACACACACACACACGCCAAGGTCTGCAGACACACCGTGAAAAATCGGATTTCTTTTCAAAATGAACATGAATTTTGATGGAAATGGTAATTCCTTATCTTTGTTCCATTCTCAGGCCAGCGAAAGGCAGTGCCAGAAATACCCAACTCATGGTTCTTAAATGTGGCACCGGAACAAAGAAAAAAGCAGGATCAAAAGGCACTTCTGTGATGTTGGTGGGATAAATGGATAAACCAGGCTTTTCTGGCCATCACACTCAGAGAATTGTAGAAATTCCAACACTTTCAGGCTTGCTCCTGGAGCTGTTTCTGGAGCCTTCCATGGAGATGCCAGGATGTGTTTCTAGAGAGCTGGACAAGAGCAGCTCCAGCAGGGCAATTATCCCCAGGGAATCCAATTAAAAGATTACTGTTCTCCAGCCAGGAGTGTTCTAGAGATGCACAGAATTATCTGTTGAAATCCCTCAGGCAGCTTACCCGGAATGACCTTCTCCTGGATCCACTCCAGCTCCCAGGGGAGGCTCGGATCAGGAAATCATCTCGGTGCGGAGCAGCTCCAGCTCCACGTGAGCAGCACTTCCCAGCAGGACACAGGGAATTGTGCCATCCCTGCCTCCCTAACTGCAGATAACAGCAGCAGGAAGGTTCCAGGGGGTTTCAGAGAGCTGGGAGGAGGCTGCTGAAAATCTCCGTGGATTCGTGGCGCTTTGCGGAATCATGGAATGATTTGGGTTAGGAGGGATCTTGAAGGTGATCCCATTCCCACGCCTCGGCCATGGCAGGGACACCTTCCACTGTCCAGCCTGGCCTTGGGCACTGCCAGGGATCCAGGGATGGAATTCCATCCCAGCCCCTGCCCACCCTGCCAGGGAACAATTCCTCATTCCCAAAATCCCACCCATCCCTGCCCTCCCTCAGTTTACAGCCATCCCCCCATGCTGTCACTCCATGCCCTCCCTGACCATGGGAACACCTAGAGCTCAGGAATGCAGGTTATCTCCCAAATCCCACATCCCCTCACCCTGGGAGCCATCCCAGAGAGGGAGATGACCCCAGGTGACCCAGCAAACCAGCATGAGGACTTCCCCTGGCTTCCAGAACCTTCCTGAGGGAGCTGGTGCTGGATAGGGGATATTGGGAAGCCAGCCCAGCTCAGTGCAGGATCCAGAGCATTCCCGGGGGTGCCAGGTCTCCTGGGTAACACCAGACCCTCACCTGGAGCCCTGGCTGGGTCCGGGGCAGGGCTGGCCTCTGCCTGCCCCTCCAGAAGGGAGGATTTTCTGCTGGAAGCAGGAGCTGGGTTGCGAGACCCGTTTGCGCAACGGGATCGCAAATGGGCCCAAGGTCAAGGCAGGGGGAGGAAACAAGAAACGAGGAATGTTCCTGTGCTCATGCAACACATCCCAGGTTTCGTGGGCAGGGATTTCTCAACTCCTGCGCTGACACCCTTGTTTGCTTTCCTTGGGATGGAAATGATCAGCTCTCCTTGCTTTCAACCACGTGGGAAGCCCCACATAACCCCAGACTCCGGGTTTTGTGTGGCCTCAGGATGAGTTTTGGCCTCCGTGACCTCCCGGGATGGTTGTGAGTCAACCTGAGATTTTTCCTGCCAAAATAAACAGCAGTGGAAGTGGAATTTTCTCTGACAGTCGGGCTCAGAAGATGCCACCGCTGGAGGTCGTGTGGGGTGGCTGCCCTGGTTTTTGGGGTCATTCAAATGTCCTGACCTGGCCTTTGCTTCTCCTCTGAGTGTGCAGCCCCCACTGGGACCACAATCCCAGGGCTCCATCACAGTCCCAGGAATGGGAATGAGCCCCTCTGGGCTGTATCAAGTAAGAAATAACCAGCACTTCTTTAATAGTCAGTTACAGGGTGCAGCCAACCCAAAATATGCAGCAGTTCTAGACCTGACCTGATGTTTCTGCCAGACTCTGAGCTCGGCACAGGTTGTACCCAGTGGCCAGCAGCCCATCCCAGAATTCTGGCAGGATTTGTTCCTCCTGTTCCTGCCTGTGGCACAAACACAGCCTGGACCTCACCAGGAACACCATCCCAGAATCCCAGAATGATCAGGTTTGGAAGGGCCCTCTGGAGGTCACCCAGCCCAACCCCCTGCCCAGGCAGGGTCACCCTGATCAGTGACACAGGGACACGTCCAGGTGGGTTTGGGATGGCTCCAGAGAGGGGGAATCCATCACCTCCCTGGGCAGCTCTTCCAGGGCTCCATGGAAAAGCATCTCTCCTCAGGCTGAGGTGGAACTCCAACCCACTTCTCCTCCCCGACTCTTTAGAAATAAGAATAAAACAATCATTAAAATTAGAAGTGATTAAGGGATTAATAAACTTGTGAGTTCCTACGTCTGGTTTGCAACCTGCTGTAGGGAATGTTCCCTCCCCATGGCAGTGGGAACAAGATCAGAGTACCTGGAAAAGCTTCCAACAGAACAAGGCTCAGGAGTGTCCTGGATTTTTTCAGAGCTCAGGAGGGCTGGGATTTAATCCTTGACTTCATCCCTCTGTCTTCTAAACAGCCTTGTTTTAAAATGTGCCTGGAAGCACAGGAGTGTTGCTAAGGAGTCAGGGAAGTGGTGGAATTCTCCTGCCCATGGGGATCAGGCCACTTGTCTTTCCAAGGAATTATGGAAACAGATCCTTCACTCCTCCATCCACTTCTCAGGAATAATTCTGTAATTCCATGAATATGTGGGTTACCAACACCACACTCCATGAAAGTGGGTGTTGATGGGAACACAGCTCCAGATCAGGCTCTCCAGGGGCTGTTCCATCCCAATTCCCCGGGGAATTCCATGGGCTTCACTCGAGCCAGGAGAACAGAACCAGTTTGGTTTTGATCTGGAAACCAAAGCCAGCCCAAGTATCCCTGCACCTCCATCCTGATCCACCTCCCAGCTGCCATCAAACCCACTCTGAACATCCATGGAATACACCAATGTCCATGGAATACACCAAGGTCCATGGAATATACCAATATCCACGGGATACACCAGCATCCATGGAATACACCAGCATCCATGGAATACATCCATGGAATACACCAACGTCCATGGAATACACCAATGTCCATGGAATACACCAAGGTCCATGGAATACACCAGCGTCCATGGAATACACCAATGTCCATGGAATACACCAAGGTCCATGGAATACACCAATGTCCATGGAATACACCAGCATCCATGGAATACACCAATGTCCATGGAATACACCAGCATCCATGGAATACATCCATGGAATACACATCGAATACACCAGTCCATGGAATACACCAGCATCCATGGAATACACCAATGTCCATGGAATACACCAGCATCCATGGAATACACCAATGTCCATGGAATACACCAATGTCCATGGAATATACCAATATCCACAGGATACACCAGCATCCATGGAATACACCAAGGTCCATGGAATACACCAATGTCCATGGAATACACCAATGTTCATGGAATACACCAGCGTCCATGGAATACACCAGCATCCATGGAATACACCAATGTCCATGGAATACACCAATGTTCATGGAATACACCAATGTCCATGGAATACACCAATGTTCATGGAATACACTAACATCCATGGAATACACCAACATCCATGGAATATACCAACGTCTACGGAATACACCAATGTCCATGGAATACACCAGCATCCATGGAATACACCAATGTCCATGGAATACACCAAGGTCCATGGAATACACCAAGTCCATGGAATACACCAATGTCTATGGAATACACCAAGGTCCATGGAATACACCAAGGTCTATGGAATACACCAAGGTCTATGGAATACACCAATGTCCATGGAATACACCAAGGTCCATGGAATACACCAATGTCCATGGAATACACCAATGTCCATGGAATACATCAGCATCCATGGAATACACCAAGGTCCATGGAATACACCAATGTCCATGGAATTCATCAATGTCCGTGGAATACACCAATGTCCATGGAATACATCAGCATCCATGGAATTCACCAACGTCCATGGAATACACCAATGTCCATGGAATACACCAATGTCCATGGAATACACCAATGTCCATGGAATACACCAATGTCCATGGAATACATCAAGGTCCATGGAATACACCAATGTCCATGGAATACACCAATGTCCATGGAATCACCAATGTCCATGGAAATCACCAACATGGGGATGTCCCTCCTGGCTCAGCCACAAGTCCAAGAGGGACGCTCTGGCACGCAAAGCACCGTGAGGGGAGCAGGTTATGATCATCTTCTGAGCCCTGAAGAACCTTCTAGAAAGTTTCTGGCTGCTCTCCTGCCCTCCCCTTTTTATTCCCTTTGTCCCATCCGGAGCTCCATGAAGTCCCAGCACCTTTGCCCCAGCAGGGAGGGTTTGACAGGAACATCCAGGTGACCTCTGCATCCTTCCTTGCCCTCTGCTTCCCACGGACAGCTTGCTCCCCTCATGCATTTTTTTCCTTTTCCCACCCTCCTCTTTCCTGCCTCTCCCTCTCCTTTCCCAGACAGGGTGGGGAGGTTTTAGGTGAAGAAATCCATCGAGGGTATGGACAAACCCGAGGGATTAAGGAAGGACACGCAAGTGGGGCAGGCATGTGGTGACACCTCCCCAGACTAATCCTCGGCTGGGACTGGACACGATGTCCTTTTACTCAAACCCTCTGGATGCATTTTCCCTCTGTGACTCAACCTCTTTTGGAATGCTGGCACCTCCAGGGTCCTGTGGCACAGAGGTCCCACAGCTTAGCAGTGTGAAGGAAGAAGGGGTTAAGGTGAACCAGGAGATTCAGGACCTGGATCCAGCTTCCAGGTCACTGTGGTGAGGAGATGGAAGGAGAAGGAATGAGACTGGGAAGCAGGAGTGCTGCTGTGGGAATTCAGACACTGAGCTGTCCCTGCCCACGGGAGCTGTGGCAATCAGTGGCCTCTGGCAGGGCTCTGCCCTCCTGCCAAGCCCAGGGCCTGGTGCTGCAAGTGCTGCTCTGCTTTGGGAGGACAGGACTTGGCAGGAAAACGGGGATTCAGCAGGGCTGCCTCTCCCAGTTTCCATTGCCTGGAAACCCCAGGCTCAGGAGGGGCTGGCTGTGACGAGTGGCAGGTGGGACAGGATGGCTGTCACCATTGCACACCTGGGCTGCAGCTTCTGGGAACTGTCTCCCATTGCAATCCCAAATAAAACCTCAGGTCTCCTTGAGGCCAAACCAGGAACCTTTGGCCCTCTGGTACCATCTGCAGCCTCACTTGCCTGTCTCTGGAGTCATGTGTAGAAGTGGAGAGAACCTGGAATCACAGAATGGTTTAGGTTGGAAAAGACCTGAAAAGTCATGGAGTCCGAGGTGTAAGAGAGCACCACCATCGATCCCAAAACCCTGTTCCAAAGAGCCACACCTACCTGGCTTTGAAATCCCTCCAGGGATCTGTCTTTGGGCAGCCCCTGCCAAGGCCTGAGCCCCCTTTCCATGGGCAAATTCCTGCTGCTGGCCAAGCTGAGCCTGCCCTGGCCCAGCCTGAGGCCGTTCCCTCTGCTCCTGTCCCTGTGCCCTGGGAGCAGAGCCCG
>NC_066313.1:113571985-113605806 GCF_022539315.1 Serinus canaria | reverse complement strand
TTCTTCTCTAACAATTCCTGTTGTTGTTGTTGTTGTTGTTATTATTATTATTATTATTTTAGAGAGCTCATCTTTACTCTCCTGGCTCTCCAAAAACAGAGCTGGACCCCCATTTATCCCCAGGAAAGCTCTTTTCCAGTACCTAAACTTGCAGCAGTCAGCACAAAGGCTCAGTCCCAGATCCGACAGGATGACTGATGCAAGCTGTCAGCCAATATTTGACTTTCCAGGAGAGATTAGATTTAGCTTTTAATTTAATATAAACATAAGTGCAGTGCAAGGCACTTATTTCACAGGCACCTGCTCCCAGCCTTGTGCAGGCTCCTCAAAGACATCCCTGCTCCTTTGGGGAGTTCCATCCCATTATCCAGTGCAGTTGGAAAATCCTGAGTGTTCTCAATCTCCTTAGGGAAGGACACAGCAAAGGTAAGCTGCTCTTACAAGTCTATTTCCTCCTGAAAAATGAGAGCAGTTTTTGATGTAAACCAAGGAAAAAGCGGGTTTTACAGACAGCAAAGGCAGCTGGTATTTATATTTTCTCATTTTGTTTCATTAATTAACTTTATCCCCTACATTTGAGCACGTGTGAGGGAGTAGCTGCAGAGGGATCCACCTGCACATGCACCTGAATCCTTGTGTGCACAAAGGCTGAATTCCTGAATTCCTCCACTGGAAAACATCCCAAATGTTTTATTAGCAATGAAAATTCACTCCTCTTCCCCTTGGATGCAGCCAGCTCCTCGTTCTTGAGGACTGGGCTGGGAACAAAGGGCTTTGGGAGCAAGATTCCCACAGGTTTTAGGGCTTGGTTGGCCTGGAGAGCTGAAGGAATTGCCCACATTAAAGTGGGACAGCCTGGGTGGGAATGGGATCTGGTGGGAATGGGAGCTGTGTGGGAATGAGATTTGTATGGAAATGGGATCTGGTGGGAATGGGATCTGGGTGGGAATGGGATCTGAATGGGTATGGGATCTGGGTGGGAATGGGATCTGTGTGGGAATGGGATCTGAATGGGTATGGGATCTGGTGGAAATGGGATCTGGTGGGAATGAGATTTGGTAGGAATGGGATCTGAATGGTTATGGGATCTGAATGGGTATGGGATCTGGGTGGGAATGGGATCTGGTGGGAATGGGATCTGTGTGGGATATGGGATGGATCTGGTGGGAATGGGATCTGGGTGGGAATGGGATCTGAATGGGAATGGGATCTGTGTGGGAATGGGATCTGGTGGGAATGGAATGTGAATGGGAATGGGATCTGTGTGGGAATGGGATCTGTGTGGGAATGGGATCTGTGTGGGAATGGGATGTGAATGGGAATGGGATCTGTGTGTGAATGGGATTTGTATGGGAATGGGATCTGTGGGGTAATGGGATCTGATCAGAATGGGATTTGTATGGGAATGGGATTGGGTGGGAATGGGATCTGTGTGGGAATGGGCACTGAGTGGAAAGGAATGCTGGAGGGGGATTTTCCCCTTGTGGGACACACAGCTGGTTCATGGGGTCTGAGCAGCACTGGGGTCTGAATTTTGGGATAAATGGGATCCAACATGGCTTTGCAGTACCAGGCAGTGGCTCCTTCCCTTTGGGGACTGTCCCAAATGGTCTCTGAGGCCACTCCAGGGATGAGTCTCGGCCTTCAAGTCCTTCCCATGTTTGTCTTTTCCTCAGGACAATCCTTCCTCCCCTCTGTTGGGAAGGGACAGTGCCCCAAACCCAGTGACAGGGCCATGGGGGCCTTCACCAAAGTGTCCTCCAGAGCAAAGGGACCTGAGGAGTGGGCTCCAGGATGGGCAGAGGGCTGGAGCAGCTCTGCTGGCAGGAAAGGCTGGCACAGCTGGCATTGCTCACCTGCACAGGAGAAGCTTTGGGCTGAGCTCAGGGTGGCCTTGCAGGGCCTGGAGGAGCCCCAGGAAAGCTGGAGAGAGACAATTCCCAGGGGATGCAGGGACAGCAGCCAGGGAATGGCTCCCAGTGCCAGAGGGCAGGGCTGGCTGGGATCTTGGCAATGAGGAATTGTTCCCTGGCAGGGTGGGCAGGGCTGGGATGGAATTCCATCCCTGGATCCCTGGCAGTGCCCAAGGCCAGGTTGGACCCTGGGGCTGGAGCAGCCTGGCACAGTGGGAGGTGTCCCTGACATGGCAGGGCTGGCACTGGGTGATCCTTAAAATCCCTTCCATCCCATCCCATTCCACGATTCTGAGCAGGACCTCTCTGGGTCTCTGAACAAACTGAACCACTCAGAGATGGGGATTCTCAGCTGACCTAAAGCTGCACCTTCAAGGGGCAGAAGGTGACTGTTACCAGATAATTGACATAAGACTGACTAAATACTCCAAAGCAACTCTTTTAATACAGACATCTGATTAAAAAGAACATTTTCTTGTCTTTAGCAGCATAATAGGCAAGGATGGCCAAGCTGCAGAACTTCACTTGGGCAGTGGAAGATATTTTCAAGGAAACTTCCTCAACTACATGAACAGCTGGAGGAGGAACATGACAGAAGCAGCGAATAAACTGCAGGCTGAGGTGGCTGCTGAAAACTTTGACTACGTTATCCTGTACCTGATGGTGATGATTGGGATGTTCTCCTTCATCATCGTGGCCATCCTGGTGAGCACTGTGAAATCCAAGAGGAGGGAGCACTCCAATGATCCCTATCACCAGTACATCGTGGAGGACTGGGGGGAGAAGTACAAAACCCAGGTTCTGAACCCAGAAGATCTCAAGTGTGTGATCCATGAAAACCTGGGGGCAAGGGATAAAACAAGCCCAGAGTCACCTTGACTTTCTGGGAATGCCAGCAGTGAGGGGCTCATGGAGTCACACAGAGGGAACTCACTGGAATTCCAAAGAGCTGTGGAGGTGTTGATTCAATTTACACACTGGAATTCCAAAGAGCTGTGGAGGTGTTGATTAAATTTACACACTGGAATTCCAAAGGGCTGTGGAGGTGTTGATTAAATTTACACACTGGAATTCCAAAGGGCTGTGGAGGTGTTGATTCAATTTACACACTGGAATTCCAAAGACCTGTGGAAGTGTTGATTCAATTTACACACAGGTCAATGGATAATGGAGTCCTGAGGAAATCAATGGGATGGATCCCGTGAGGATCTTGGGAAAGTCCAAGAAAAATCTGTGATTGTGCTTCCCTTTGATAGCCTGTCCTTTGGGAAAATAAAGCCATGACAAGGATAAGTTGATAATTTGAGCATTTTTTAAATCCACAAGCAGATCTGGATGTTCCCATCTCAGAACAACTGTGAATTAGTGCTGGTCAAAAGTGCCAATTTAGATCCAAACTGTGTGACTTAAAACCACTTTAAATTTAACCTGAAAATATCCACTGAAATCTCCAATCTCCACACATTGACTGAAGAAGCAATTAGGGAATGAATCCCAGGAGGGACCTGATACCTGCACACACTCACTCCCAACTCCTTTTTAGTGATCTGATTCCTATTTTCACTCGTGGTAAATAATAAATGACAAAGGGCTTCTTTTCTTTGGGAGCCTTTGGCTTGTCTTGGACACAGGTTTTGAGACTGGAGCTGATGCCATCACTCTCCAGATGTGCTGGAGGTGCACAAGAAGCACAAGCAGCAGGCTGAAGGAAGGGATTGTCCTCTACACTGCTTGTGTGAGACCCCACCTGCAGAGCTGCCTCCGGATCAAGGCCAGCCAAAGGTGGAGCTGCTGGAGAGCCCAGAGGAGCTCACGGAGCTGTTTCAGAGCCCCTCTGCTCTGAGCCAGGCTGGGAGAGCTGGGGGGGCTCACCTGCAGAGGAGAAGCTCCAGGGAGAGCTCAGAGCCCCTGGCAGGGCCTGAAATGGCTCCAGGAGAGCTGCAGAGGGACTTCTCACATAGAAATGTATTGACAGGACAATGGGGAATGGCCTTACGTTGAAAGAGGGCAGGTTTATGCCAGATGTTAGGAAGAAATTCTTCAGTGTGAGAGAGGTGAGGCCCTGCCACAGGCTGCCCGGAGGGGATGTGGACTCCACATTCCTGGAAATGTTTAAGGCCAGGCTGGACAGGGCTTGGAGCAACCTGGACACCTTCCACTGTGCCAGGCTGCTCCAGCCCCAGGGTCCAGCCTGGCCTTGGGCACTGCCAGGGATCCAGGGGCAGCCACAGCTGCTCTGGGCATCCTGGGCCAGGGCCTGTCCACCCTCACAGCGAGGAAATTGTTCCTAATATCTGATCTAAACCTGTAATTTTTCAGTTTGAAGCCATTCCCTGGGTGCTGTCCCTGCATCCCCTGGGAATTGTCTCTCTCCAGCTTTCCTGGGGCTCCTCCAGGCCCTGCAAGGCCACCCTGAGCTCAGCCCAAAGCTTCTCCTGTGCAGGTGAGCAATGCCAGCTGTGCCAGCCTTTCCTCCCAGCAGAGCTGCTCCAGCCCTCTGCCCATCCTGGAGCCTCCTCTGGGCTCTCTGCAGCAGCTCCAGCTCCTCCAGGGCTGGGCCAGGGCTGGGGCAGCTCTGCAGGTGGGAAATCACCTGAGGGGGCACAAACCCAAACCCCATCCCCATTCCAATTCCTTCCCTGATCCCCAGCTGGGCACAGGGGGCTCTGGGACCTCGCCGCGGTCCTTGCGGGAGCTGCTTTAAGGCAGATCTGCTAATTTTGAGGGAGAAAAGCGAAGCACCGCCGTGCCCAGCGCCGCAGCCGGGCGGGCGGAGCGGCCCCGGCCGGGCCCGACGCTGCCGCTGCCGGGAGCTCCGTGAGGGAGCGCCGCCCCCGCTGCCATGGCCGCCCGGAGGTAAGACCGGCCCAGGCCCCTTCCTTCCTTCTTTCCTTCCTTCCTTCCTCCCTTCCTCCCCTCCCGGTCCCGCGGGGCTCCGGCGGACCCCGGCCCGCATCGCGGCCGCCCCAGCGCTCCGCTCCCCACAGCCCCGGCCGCTCTCCGGGGCCGGCCCAGCCCTGCCCGGCCCTGCCCTGCCCTGCCCGGCCTGCCGCTGCCCCTTCTCCACCCCCTCCTTGCTCTCCAGGCCTCGTCCTTTCCCTCCAACCCCCTCCTGTCTAATCCACCCTCCCTTCCCTCTCTGCAGTCCCTTCCGTGTTGCTCACCCCGCTTTCCTCCATCCCCAGCCCCCCTTTGCTCTCCACCCGCCCTTGCTCTCAGTCCCCCACCAGCCTTTTCCTTGCTCTCCAGCCCCCTTATTTGATATCCACCTTTCCCTCCTTGTTCACCAGCCCCCTTTCCTAGTTCTCCACCGCCTTCTTTCCTCTCCAGGCCCTCCATTCTTGTTCTCCACTCCCTGCCTTTCCCTTCAGCCCCCCCCTCCTTATTCTCCCCTTACTCTCCAGCCCCCATTCCTTGTTCTGCAGCCCCCCATTCCTTTTTCTCTTGAACCCCCTCCTTTCACTCCAGCCCCCATTCCTTGTTCTGCAGCCCCCATTCCTTGTTCTCCCGAACCCCCTCCTTTCTCTTCAGCCCCCCCTTCCTTGCTGTCCATCCCCTTTCCTTGCTCTTCACCCCCTGCTTTCCTTGCTTTCCACCCTCCCTCCTTGTTCCCCAGTCCCTTCCTTCTGCTCCAGCCCAGGACAGAGCTGGGCTGGGATCCAGGGGCAGCCACAGGGGCACCCTGTGCAGGGCCTGCCCACCCTCCCTAATTCCCAAGATCCCATCCATCCAGTCAACAACCATTGCTCCTTGTCTTGGCACTCTCTGCCCATATAAAAAGTCCCTCTGACTCCTTTTTTGCCCTTGAAGGGGCTCTGAGGTCTTCCTGGAATTGTCCCTTTCCCAGGTGGGCAATTCCAGTTCTCCAGCCTCTTTCCAGAGCAGGGGGTCTCCAATTTTGGGATCATCTTTGTGATCTGTGGTGATGCCATGGTGGAAGAGTCTGATGTGCCCCTGGCATTTCTGGGTTTGGTTTGATTTTAATCCAGCCAATGTGAATGAAACATCCCATCTGCTCTGCTCCTGTTTTCCAGAGTCTGGAGTATGTGAGGGGCTGCCTGAGGAATCACTTATATTTTAATTTCTGCTTCATCAGGTATGAAGATCTGATGGTTTTTTCAATTGTTTTGATGTTGCTTGAGTTGGAACCTTGTGTTGATCCAAAATCAGAATTGGAATCAGGTGTGGGTTGGAAAGGACCTTAAAGATCACGTCATTCCAAGCCATGAGCAGGGACACCTTCCAGGTTGCTGGGAGTCCCATAAAGCCTGGCCTTGGTGAGTGACACCCCTTTTCTAGGTCAGAAATGTCACTTTTAAGTGCACTCAGATAACTCAGGAGCTCGGTGCTTTCCAAGGCTGGTGGCTGGAGTTGTCCAGCAGTCCCCAGAGGAATATCCACAGCCCCATTTTGCAGGAATGCTGGAGCTCTTGGCAGGCAGGGTGAGATGTGCAGCCTGCCAGGACACCTCCAGGGGGTTTGGATGCTGGGGATGTTCTGGGGATGTTCTGTGGTGCAGACAGTGCCCTGAGAGCCTGGGCTGGGCTGTGCTTCCTGGGGAGGGCTGGAGCTGCAATCCAGGCTGGCATTCAACCCCCTGCTCCACCACAGGCCTCCCTCGTGCCTGGGGCCAGCTGTGGGGCTGTGTGGCACAAGGCTGAGCTGGGCAGAGATCCTGGGGCTGGAATCAGGGCTAATCCCAAGCTCTGGGATGTGGTGCAGCCCTCCCTGAGGGACACGACCCTCTGCAGTGAGCCTGCTGTGCCTGCAGAGGATCCCAGAGGATTTGGGGTTCACAGGGAATTGCTGGCACAGCCCTGAGGTGGGATCTGGCCAGACCCTCTCCTCTTTACCACTGCAGGAGCCTGATCTGCTTCACCAGACAGAATTCCCTGGGACAAGGCTGCACACAGAGCCCAGAATCCCAAAATCCCAGCATGGTTTGGGCTGGAAGGGACCTTAAAGCCCGCCCAGTGCCCTGGGCAGGGACACCTCCCACTGTCCCAGGCTGCTGCAAGCCCCATCCAGCCCAGCCTGGGACACTGCCAGGGCTGGGGCAGCCCCTGTGGCATTTGGAAAGGAATAAAACTGCAGCAATGCTGTGAGGGCCTGGACAGAGGGGGAATGATGAGCAGGACTCCATTGATATCAGCAGGCTAATTAATTACTTGATTATATTATACTGTTCTGTACATCTAAACTGAACCTGCCAAGCACTCAACCCTGCACAGACCTGCCCAGCATTTTGTGACTGTCACCTGGCAGTCCTGACACACACCTGGCCCTGCCAGGCCAAGGAAACAAAACCCCCTCACTGTGGGGAAACCATCTCCATCTTGCATTCTGCTTTGGCACAAACACGGGCACAGCCAATGGGATAAGAATTGTGTTTGCTTTCTCTGTTCAGAGAATGTGAAACCCAGAAATATCCTTGGGAAGAATTGTGCCTTGCTGTTCTCTGTGAGGAGAAATGTGGGGCTGCATAGAAACTGCAGGGGGGGCCTGGCAGGGCAGTCCCAGGGAATCCCTGGCAGCCTGGGGCTGGCTCATCCCAGCTCTGGTGCATCAGTCAGGGGGTGCCTGGCAGAGCCTGGTGCTGCTGTCCCTCCTCACGTGGCTGCACCCAGGAGCTCCTTGCAGGTGAGGGGAGGGAGCAGTGCCCTTGTGTGGGGCCCAGGCCCTGTGTTTGCCTCCATTTCACTGGGGAGGGAACAATGCCTGCCTGTGGATGTGTTCCCTGCTCCTTTCTGTGCCTTATCTCCTCAGGAAAGGCAAACACACCATTCCAGCTGTTGATTTAAGATATCCCAGCCTTGAAAAAGCAGTGTTGGGGCTTTTTGCTCTTGCACTGATGACCTCAGTGCTCATAAATGGTGTTTTGTAAGTGTGAAGGGAATCCTAGAATCCTGGAATGGTTTGGATTGGAAGGGATTTCAAAGCCCTTCCAGCCTCCATGGGCAGGGACACCTCCCTCTGTGCCAGGCTGCTCCAAGCCCCAGTGTCCAACCTGGCCTTGGAATCTGCCAGGGATCCAGGGACAGCCACAGCTGCTCTGGGCAAAATCCTCCCCTTTCCCCACTTTCTCCCCTCTTGCCACTTTGTTCTCCCTGCCCTGTGCTGCTTTTCTCAATCCTGAGGTCTCCACTGGGTTTCATAAGGGCTGGGATCAGGGGGAAGCTGTAAAGGCCAGGAGATGAGCTGGGGAGAAGTGCTTGTGCCTGGGGGCTGGTGGGATGTGGGAATCCAGCCTGGAGGGAGCAGTGACATTCCCACTGCACAGGACACTGTGGGGACAGAGCAGCACAGGTGTCAGCTCTGGGAATCATTCTGGGAAAGAGACTTTGGGCAAGGGGTGGAGGGACAGGAGCCAGGGAATGGCCTCAAGCTGAAGGAGGGCAGGGCTGGGTGGGATCTTGGCATTGAGGGATTGTTCCCTGGGATGGAATTCCCAGAGCAGCTGGGGCTGCCCCTGGATCCCTGGCAGTGCCCAAGGACAGGCCTGGAGCACCTGGCAGAGTGGGAGGTGTCCCTGCCATGGCAGGGCAGGATCTCCAAGGTCCTTCCAACCCCGACCATTCCATGATTCCATGAAGTGAAGATGTATTTTCCTGGAGGTGTAAGAGCACTGACTCCCCCACAGCCACCGTGCCATTTCCTCAGCGGGAGAAGGAGCTGCACAGTCAGGATCAGCACAGGAACAGTGACTGATCCACAGGAGTTTGGTGGTGGCTGCCACCTCAGGGCTTTGGTACAGCTGGGTCTTGGTCACTCTGGAGGAGTGGGAATGTTTCCAGAGGAGTCTCAGGAGGGTGAGAGGGAAAAGGAGAGGAGAGGCTGCTCTGGCTGGAGAAATTAGAAAATCTACCCAGAAACTGAGCAGGACAGGAGCTGCAGGAACATTTAATTTCTGCAGGGAGCTCAGCAGCTGCTTTCTGGTGTGGTGCTGATTTATTCAGCCAAGCTTTTCACAGTGCTGGAGTGTTCCCTCCTGCTTTTCCGCTCTTGCTCCATGGACAGGAAAGGCCTCCAGGGGTTAATTTGGATTCCAGCAGCTGAGCAGAGAGCCCAGGGCAGTGCTGTGTGTGCTGCAGCCATTTCACTAGGAATTCAGCTCTGGAATGATTGGTGACCACTCAGGGCTCCAGGGACTGCTTGCTTTGCTTACCTCTATATTTATAAACTGTTAGTATGGAGAATTAAATTAATCAATCACAGAGGACTGATAAATTAGAGGATTAATTCAATGTTCAGGCTCCAAACAGAGCAGGTGGGCTTGGAAACCCTCAGAGAAGCCCCAAGGCAGCTCCTGGGAGTCCCTCAGTCCCAGCAGAGGCAGGCAGGGGGAGCACACCCAGCTCCAGCTTCCAAAGGCAGCCATGGTTTCCCTGCCTTCCATGGGGCAGCTGCCAGGGTGTGGAATTCCAGCACCTGCCCTGGGCTGTCACAGCCCTGTCCTGCTCCTGTCACTGAGCCCCAGAAAGGCCCTGAGGACACTGGGGATTGCTGGGGATGAGCCTCTGCCAGGGCAGGGTGGGCTAATTAACAGCTTGCCTAATTCTCTTTCAATTTCATTTTCTCCAGGAGTTAATTCTGCTTTATTTTCCATTTCTCCAAGAGTTCAATCTGCTTTATTTTCCATTTCTCCAAGAGTTCATTCTGCTTTGTTTTCCCCCCATTTCTCCAAGAGTTCATTCTGCTTTGTTTTCCATGTCTCCAAGATGCTCCTGCCCTGCCCTGTGCCTCCAGGAGTGTGACCCCCCCAGTGCTGGGGCAGCCCACAGCTGAGATGGTGGCCTTTAACTGGAAGGTGAGGCTGGGGCAGGTTCCCAAAGCAGGAATTCCATGGGGGATGTGTTGGGTGGGTTCTTTGACCCCCACCCTCTCAGGGACAGGGGATTTCTTCTTGTCCTTCCTTGCCAGATGTGCTTGGCCCAGGATTTGCTGCTGGGGCCTCCCATGTTAGACCTGAGCTCACCAGGGCTCTGCTCATCCCTGCTGCTCCTGCCTTTCCTCTTTCCAGCTTTTTCTCTGGCTGCTCTTCCCTCAGCTGCTTTTCTTACTGGAGGGGAATTTCTCCAAAGTATTTTTGGGGTTTTGGGGCAATGAAAGCTCTGCAGGGTCTTTGGTCAGGCACCACAGTGTTGGAGCAGGTTCCTCCTGCATGGTGCTGTTGGAACAAGTCCATGGAGGCTCCAGGATGGGCAGAGGGCTGGAGCAGCTCTGCTGGCAGGAAAGGCTGGCACAGCTGGCATTGCTCACCTGCACAGGAGAAGCTTTGGGCTGAGCTCAGGGTGGCCTTGCAGGGCCTGGAGGAGCCCCAGGAAAGCTGGAGAGAGACAATTCCCAGGGGATGCAGGGACAGCAGCCAGGGAATGGCTCCCAGTGCCAGAGGGCAGGGCTGGGTGGGATCTTGGCAATGAGGAATTGTTCCCTGGCAGGGTGGGCAGGGCTGGGATGGAATTCCATCCCTGGATCCCTGGCAGTGCCCAAGGCCAGGCTGGACCCTGGGGCTGGAGCAGCCTGGCACAGTGGGAGGTGTCCCTGCCATGGAACTGGATGAGCTTTGAAATCCCTCCCAATCCAAACCATTCCATGACTCTGTAATTAACAATTTGAGCACATTAAATGAAGCTTTCCCCCTGCCCTGGTGTTGCAGAGCTGCTGCCTCTGTGATTGTGGGGAGACTGACAGAGCCTGGTGCTGTTTTTCCAAGCTCCCTGCTGGGGTAGGGACACAAGGCTTGGCCTAAATTCAGAGCTTGGATGTGTCCTGACAGCTCTGGGAGATCCTGAGGGAACAGGGTGAATTCCAAGTTCACAGAGTTACCACAGAACCTTGGAATATCCTGCTGGGAAGGGACCCACAGGGATCACCCAGTCCAAGGCCTGGCCCTGCACAGACCCCCAACAACCCCACCCCATCCCTGGGGACCTGCTCAGTGCCCACCTCCCATTGCCATTGCATTTTCCTCTCCATGGTTTTATAGCACTGAACACTCTGTGCAATTCCAGGCATTCAAAACTGGGACAGCAATCCTGGGATTTTTCACTTTTCTGCCAGTTTGAAGGCATTTATCTGCACCTTCCATATCTGAGCAGGTTCAGGACAAAATTGCTGTGAATTTGAGATTTCCTGGAGTGTTTTTGGGGATCCATCTGAGAGCTTATCCCAGGGATCCATCACTTGTGGGGATTCTTCAGCAGCTTTTCCACTTTCACAGTTTCCCTAAAATAGCCAGCTCTTCCCTTTTTTCAGCTCCAGATGGTGCAAATATTGCTGGGAAATGAGCAAAAGTAGTTCAGGGCTTGAGGGAAGGGGGTTTTTCTTTGGCTTTGCTGCTCTGTCTGGTTTAATTTCCCACAGAAATAAAAACCATGGCGAGGGAGGAGCATTAATACTGGAATGGAAGATGCAGAGCATCCCTATAAATTCACTTTTAATTGTCCAAGTGTTCCAGAGGTGCCTGAACAGATTCTTTGGCATTCCAGGCTCTGGAGAGCTTCCCACTGCTGATGTACATTTTGGCAGCTAAAACATTGATCCTTTGCTTGGCCTTTGCTGGAGTCAAAATGTACCAGAGCAAGAAAATTGAGGAGAAACTGAAGAGGGAACGTGAGCAGAGACTGAAAGCAGAAGCAGAGAAGAAGGATGAGTGAAGAGTTCCTCAGGTGTGGAAGGGATCCCAGCTCCTTGGCTTGGACATTGGGAATCCCAGTGGGATTGGTTTGGAGTGTGCAATTGGCCCTGAGCTCTTGGGATGTTTGGGATGGTTCAGGGGATTTGCTCTCTCGTTCTTTGTGGGACTTGCATGAGCCACTGTCCTGTGTGAGGAGCTTTTAGCACAATTTTCCCTCTCTGCTTTTGTCTCCCTGGGTTTTTGTGCCTGATGCTCAAAGAGAGGGATAAATTGGGAATAACTGCAGGGGAGCAGGCAGGCAGGATGCTGCAGTCAGAGCTCTGGGCCTGAAGTCACAAAATAAAGAGAGAAAATAATCAGCCTTTCTAGAGGAGTGAAATTATTGACAGCTTGGGGGTGGTTTAGCTGGAAAGGGCAAATTCCACACCTGGAATTCCCAAAGGGACAGGTTCTGCCATGGGACATCCACCATGTAGAATTCCCTGAGAAAAATGCACATTTTTTCAGCTTGAAAGAGCAAAATGAACATTACAAAATTCCCTAAATTTGGGATTTTCCTTCTGAAATTCCCGAGTTCCTCCCCTCTGTTTCCAAAGCTGAAGCAATCCCTGCATTCTTGGAGCAAATCCATGAGCAGAGTGAGTCCTGCCTGGTGCTTGGATTCTATTCCCTGCCTTGCTTGTCGTTTTTGGAGCAGTTTGCTTCACTTCTCCCTGTTCTGCAGCAAAATGGGAATTCTATTCCTGCCTGCCCTTTGGAAGCTCAGTGGGAGTTTGATGTCACGTTGCTCTTTATTGAAATAAAATCTTTTTTCCCTTTCTGAGGTCATCCCCTCCCATCTAAAGACACTCAAAATCTCTCCTCAGTTTTATTCCCACCCTGTCCCTGTTTTATTCCCTTTATTCCCAGGGATTGGGAATGGTGCCTAGAAATGAGGTCCTGGGAATAACCATGGGAACAAAGTTTTTTCTATTTACACACAAAAAACAACAACAAAACAGACAAAACCAACAACACCAAAGGGTTTTTTCAGTCTCCTGCTTCCAGCAGATTCAGGACTTGGCTTTGGGGCAGATTTTGGGCACATCCCTGGCAAAGGAAAGGCTGGGCAGGGCTTGGAGCAGCCTGGGACAGTGGGAGGTGTCCCTGCCCATGGATGGGATGAGCTTCAAGACCCCTCTAACCCAAAGCAGCCTGGGATCCCGGGGTTCTGTGCAGTGTTATCCCAGGGAATTCTGTTTGGCAAACCCCACAGCTCCAGGATTCCTGCACCAGGATCATCACAAAACCTCAGTGCCCAGCAAGTGCCACCACCCCTGGTGTTAAAACCTCTCTGATTCCACAGAAATTCCCTCCCCACTCCCCTGAGCTGCCCAGCAGAGGCCCTGTCCTTGCCAAATTCTGGGATTCAGAGGGAGGAATTCCCCCATGGAGCTGGGAACAGCCCCAAAGGTGCCCTGTGCCTGCTCTTCTCACTGCCCTGTCCCCACCCTGCAGGCTCCTGGCACTTGGATTCCCTCCCCAGGAGGATGAAGCCTTCCTGGAAAAGAAGGATGGTGACCTCAGAGTGACACTTAAACTCTCTCTGTTTTTACATGTACAAAGCAGCTGAGCCTCTATTTATGCAATAAAAAATGTCTTTGTTTAAAACATAAACGTGGGTGCTGCTTCCTCAAAGGATTGGGGCTGCAGGGGAAGCACTTGGGAAGGATCAGCTGCAAGGAGGTGGCTGGGATGGAAGAGGAAAACACTCTGGAGGGAAAAACAGAGGAGAAAAATGCTCTGGATGCCTCCTGGGAGGCTCCAAAGCTCATGGAGAGGCAGAGGGAAGTGGAGAGGGCTCAGTGCAGCTTTTGCAGCTCCTTCCTGCAAGGGTCAGGCTGTGGGGCCAGCCTGGGATCAGGAGGACAGTCCCAGGAGAGGAGCAGCTCCAGGCTCTCGGTGCATCCAGGACTTCCTTGGGCCCATGGAGCTCCCAGAAGGAGTTTCATGGCAGGAGGTTCATCCTCAGGAATCTCTTTGGATCCCTGTTCCCTGCTCAGCCTGGGGGCAGCTGTTCCTGCCTCTGCAGTGGCACCAAATCCTGGAGAAATTGGGCATGGAATCCTGGAATGGTTTGGGTTGGAAGAGCCCCAGAATCTCCTAAAATCACCCAGTGCCAGCCCTGCCATGGCAGGGACACCTCCCACTGTGCCAGGCTGCTCCAGCCCCAGGGTCCAGCCTGGCCTTGGGCACTGCCAGGGATCCAGGGATGGAATTCCATCCCAGCCCTGCCCACCCTGCCAGGGAACAATTCCTCATTGCCAAGATCCCAGCCAGCCCTGCCCTCTGGCACTGGGAGCCATTCCCTGGCTGCTGTCCCTCTGTCCTTGTCCCCAGTCCCTCTGCAGCTCTCCTGGAGCCCCTTCAGGCCCTGCCAGGGGCTCTGAGCTCTCCCTGGAGCTTTTCCATCTCCTGGACACTCCCAGCTCTCCCAGCCTGGCTCCTGAGCAGATTTAGGTTCACCAACAGAGAAAGAGAAAACACAGCAGTGAAGGCTCAGGTGTGGCAGTGCCTCAGGGACCTTCACATCCCCATTTCCATTCCAAAGCACTCCCTAGACCCTTCTGGGAGTTGGGGAGAAGCAGAATTTTTCCAGTGCAGTGGGGAGAGCAGGGAAGAGAAAGCTGGAGAGCCCTTGGAGAAGCCCTGAGCTCAGCCCTCACCCAAGCAGAGAGCACAGGGAGCTCCCTGGGAGTGCAGGGATGTTCAAACCTCCCTTTTCCTGCTGTCTCCTTGGAGACTGGAGAACAAAAGCAGTGCAGAAAGCCATTCCCAGCCCAGAGAAATGCCCTGCTGTGCAATATCCTGCTGGATCCTAGAGAATACCCTGCTCCAGCAGCCTCAGAGCTGCCAGGGAATTCCCAGCATCCCAGGGAATGCAGCAGTTCCTCTCTGCTCCCAGCACTCACCTGAGCAGGCCAAGGTGACCTGGGGGGAGTTGAATTCAGTTCCTGGGGTGGCAGTGGGCACAGCCTGGTGCCACCTCCCTGAGGGAAGCACAGGAATTCTGCTGGAGGCTCTCCCCAGACCTCCCCAGGGGCTGGCCTCTGTGCACTCACTGGTTATTTTGGATATTAGCCCCAATCTGGAGTTTTTAGGCTGTCTAGACTAGATTTTTCTAGGAAAAAAAAATAAAAATTGTGATGAGGGAACTTTTTTTTTAGCTTTTCAACCACTGTTTTGTGAGCAGAAATCACAATCTCCCCTTGCAGCTCCATTTACCACCAAAGCCACTGAGCACCATTTGGCACCCAAAGAAATCAAGTCTGGCTTCAAACCATCCCTGCCAAAGATGTGCAGGAAGGGAATTAATTAATGCTCAGTTTGCCCCTGACTATGGAGAAAGGAGCTGTGAGGAGTCTCAGAAATCTGCAATTTACTGCACATCCCTGCCTCTGCAGCCAAATCAGAAAAATCTGCACAGGTAAAAGACTTCAAATCTGCTCCAGCCTGGAATTTAGAATCCCAGAGTGGTTTGGGGTGGAAGGGATTTCAAGGATCACCCAGTGCCACCCCTGCCATGGCAGGGACACCTCCCACTGTGCCAGGCTGCTCCAGCCCCAGTGTCCAACCTGGCCTTGGGCACTGCCAGGGATCCAGGGGCAGCCCCAGCTGCTCTGGGAATTCCATCCCAGACCTGCCCACCCTGCCAGCCAGAAATTTTCTCCCAATGTCCCAACCAACCATGCCTTCCTCCTGTTTGAAGCCATTCCTAAATTTCAGTGTGACATCAGAGCTTGGGATGGGGGAATATAAAATTTCCAGGATAAGAGATGGTCTTGTGCAGTCCTGTCCCTTCCCACACAGATCCATGGCTGTTCCCAGCCCTGTCCCACACAGATCCATGGCTGTTCCCTGTCCCACACAGATCCATGGCTGTTCCCAGCCCTGTCCCACACAGATCCATGGCTGTTCCCTGTCCCACACAGATCCATGGCTGTTCCCCGCCCTGTCCCACACTGATCCATGGCTGTTCCCAGTCCCACACAGATCCATGGCTGTTCCCATCTCTGTCCCACACAGATCCATGGCTGTTCCCAGTCCCACACAGATCCATGGCTGTTCCCATCCCTGTCCCACACAGATCCATGGCTGTTCCCTGTCCCACACAGATCCATGGCTGTTCCCAGCCCTGTCCCACACAGATCCATGGCTGTTCCCTGCCCTGTCCCACACGGATCCATGGCTGTTCCCTATCCTATCCCACACAGATCCATGGCTGTTCCCAGCCCTGTCCCACACAGATCCATGGCTGTTCCCAGCCCTGTCCCACACGGATCCATGGCTGTTCGCAGCCCTGTCCCACACATGATCCATGGCTGTTCCCAATCCTGTCCCACACAGATCCATGGCTGTTCCCTGTCTGTCCCACACAGATCCATGGCTGTTCCCAATCCTGTCCCACACAGATCCATGGCTGTTCCCTGCCCTGTCCCACACAGATCCATGGCTGTTCCCATCCCTGTCCCACACAGATCCATGGCTGTTCCCATCCCTGTCCCACACAGATCCATGGCTGTTCCCTGCCCTGTCCCACACAGATCCATGGCTGTTCCCAGCCCTGTCCCACACGGATCCATGGCTGTTCCCATTCCCACACGGATCCATGGCTGTTCCCTGCCCTGTCCCAGACAGATCCATGGCTGTTCCCAGTCCCACACAGATCCATGGCTGTTCCCAATCCTGTCCCACACAGATCCATGGCTGTTCCCAGCCCTGTCCCACACAGATCCATGGCTGTTCCCTGCCCTGTCCCTGACAGATCCATGGCTGTTCCCAGCCCTGTCCCACACAGATCCATGGCTGTTCCCAATCCTGTCCCAGACAGATCCATGGCTGTTCCCATCTCTGTCCCACACAGATCCATGGCTGTTCCCAGTCCCACACAGATCCATGGCTGTTCCCTGTCTGTCCCCACACGGATCCATGACTGTTCCCAATCCTGTCCCACACAGATCCATGACTGTTCCCATCCCTGTCCCACACAGATCCATGGCTGTTCCCAACCCTGTCCCACACAGATCCATGGCTGTTCCCTGCCCTGTCCCAGACAGATCCATGGCTGTTCCCATTCCCACACAGATCCATGGCTGTTCCCATTCCCCACACGGATCCATGGCTGTTCCCAATCCTGTCCCACACAGATCCATGGCTGTTCCCAATCCTGTCCCACACAGATCCATGGCTGTTCCCTGTCTGTCCCCACACGGATCCATGGCTGTTCCCTGTCCCACACAGATCCATGGCTGTTCCCAATCCTGTCCCACACAGATCCATGGCCATTCCCTGCTGTTCTCGGGCAGTTGGATTTGTGCTCTCACAGCTCCCAGGTGTTTTCCCCTTTGGAATCCCTTGTGGCACAGCTGGATCAGGAAAAGCTGCTGACACTGGAGGGAGACAGCTGCCCAGCTTTGCTGCAGTTTCTCCTTCAGCGACCAGCTTGGGGTCTGAATTCTGAAAAAATCCCAGAATCCCCAAATCCCTGGGGCTGGCAAAGCCCTCCCAGCCCAGGCAGTGCCAGCTGTGCCCCATGGCCACCTTGTGCCCAGCCCAGAGCACTCAGTGCCACCTCCAGGCCTTCCCTGGACACAGAAGGGTTTTTATGGTTAAAAACAGATTTAAAAGAGGAAAAGAGAATTCAGCTCAGTCTCATTGCTGAGGGAGAGGAGGCAGCAAGGCTAGAGGGCCGTGGAGTGCTGGTGTATCCCAGAATAACCAGGGTGGAAAGATCCCTCCAGGATCATCCAATGCCACCATCACCCCAAAGCCTGTCCCCAAGTGCCACTTCAGCACCAGAGGATCTGCTCAGGAACCTCTTGGAAATATTCCCATCCCAAAAACCGAGCCAGGTCACTGTGGTGCCCACAGAGCACAGGGTCTCTCCTCCCCAGTTCCATAAAATTCCTCTTTTCCAAAGCAGGGTTTGGGCTGCACCTCCCTTGCACAGGTCTGTGTTTCTGATGCTGTCATTGTCACCAGTGCCAAGCGGTGAAGGCACAAAATAAAAGGCTTGAAATTCAAAACTGGCTTCTAATCTTCCAGTTTGCACCTTTAGGGTTCCTTTTATTCCCATGAAGGCTGTGTGGGTTTAACCAGAAGCTGCAATCCCTGTGGAGTGGTCAGAAAGGAGCTGCTGGGATTTCAAGGGAAGCAAACCAAACTCTGCCAGGTTCTGAGGTGTCTCAAGTGGCTGCTGGAAGAGGGAGCTCAGGGCTCTGGGCTTTCTGAGGCCTTAAAATGAAAATTTGAACCTGCAACAGGACAGTTTGGTCATTAAACTTTAGCTGAGATAAGCTCAGCCTAATTTTAGTCCCACTGAAATCTTTGAGCCTGAGACTTCTGCCAGAATCACCCCAGGCTGGGGCTGAGCAGCATCCCAGGGGATCCAACATCCCATCAGGCATCCCAACACTTCCCTCCCTGCTCTTCCCCTTGGGAATCTGCAATTCCACCTGTTTTCTTCCTGCTCTGCAAATGTTCTGTGTGGGGGGAGAATCCTTCAATTCCCTGGGATCCCAGCTCCAGTCCTGGCAGGATTCCTTCCCAAGGATGCAGCAACTTGTTGCATCCTCTAATTATAGCACATATGCCATAGTTAATTAGTTAATATTCATTAACTCTTATTAACCTCAGCCTTCAAGGCTAATGGGGAGCTGATGGACCTCACATGAGCTGGAATATCCTGAGTGGGAAGGAACCACAGGGATCATCCAGTCCCAACCCTGGCCCTGCCCAGACCCCCCAGCAATCCCAGTTTTTCCCTGGGAATGTTGTCCCAGCACTCCTGGAGCTCTGTCCAGCACTGCTGGCCCAAGGAAGGAGACTGAGGGCTTTGTTTTTTCCTCTTCCATTCATTCCCACATCCTGGCTTGGACAGTTTTTAAGGCAAGGCAGGATGGCAGAGCAGCTCCTTCCTCCAATTCCTGACGGGTTTTTGGGGAGCAGATGCCAGTGGGAACCATCTCAGGATCACCCACACACACAGAGGTTCCTGCCTGGGAGCTGGATGGAGATGTAGAAAATCAATATGAAATAACCCCAGGAGGTGGATTGATCCCAAATCCCATCTGAGATGTGAACATGGCTTAAATCTTCACTCTGCAGGAGCTTGCTGAGCATCCAGCAGTGCTGACCTTGCTGGGACTGAGCCATGGAATTCCTGAGTGGGAACAAACCCACAGTGATCAGAAAGGAGCCTGGAAGTTCCCAAATTCAGGAATAACTGCCAGGAACGGGACATTTACCCCTCCCTCAACCCCTCTCTTCCAGCTGTCCCTGAAACCAAAGGTTCCCTGAATGATGGGGTCCCAGTGTCCCCCTGAAGGTCACTTGGGTCAGGGTGTGCTGAGTCTGGAGGGCAGGAGGGGGCAGGGACACACGGGGTGGGAAGGGTTAAACAGGAGGAGGAGGAGGAGCAGACAAATGTCTTGGGCAGGAAAGGTGGAAACCTTAATGTTGGTCTGGAATGGAGATTAATGCCAAGCAAAATGCTCCTGATCTCATGGAATAATATTAATATTAATATTAATATTAATATAATATTAATATTAATATTAATATAATATTAATATTAATATTAATAATGATAAATAATAATGAATAATAATAAGTAATAATACTAATAATAATATAAATAAGAATAATAATAATAATAATGGAATTCCTGAGTGGGAAAGGACCCCCCAGTGCCACCCCTGTCCTGCCCAGACCCCACCAAGCCCAGCCTGGGCATCCCTGGCAGCGCTGGCCAAAGGCTCCTGGAGCTCTGGCAGCCTCGGGGCCGTGCCCATTCCCTGGGCAGCCTGGGCAGTGCCAGCACCCTCTGGGGAAGAGCCTTGCCCTAAAATCCAACCCAAACCCCTCCTGGTTGAGCCCCAGCCCCTCCCTGGTGCTGTCCCTGTGCCATGGTCTGGAGGCCTTTTCCCGCCTGGCTGATTCTGTGGCTGCTCTGAGTAGCAGAGGATTGCTATCAGTGATGATCTCCCCCAGCCATTTCCCTTCAGAGGAGTTTGCAGTGCCCCTGATCCCTTTTTCTCCCAATATTCCATGGTTTCCCTGCATCACCTGCAAGGAACAAGCTTTGCCCTTTGGATGCCTTGCCCTGTCCAGGCTGGGTTTTCTTTTGAACTGAGGGAACCCTTTGGAATTGGTTCTTTCTCCTGGATCAGTTCTTGCATTTGCTGGGGTCTCTGAGTGCTGAGTGGGCCAAGCCTCGGGGTGTTTTGGTCTCCTGAGAGATCCCGAGGCTCCCTGTAGTGTTTGTGAGCCTTTGGGTTTGTCTGAGCCCATCTTTTCCCCCGGGATCCCAGGAACAGCTGATCTGCTGCAGTGCTGGCTGTGTCCAGAGGGATCCTGACAGGCTGCCCCAAAATATCCCTGCCTGCTACAACCCTGTGCAAACACTGCAACAACTCCATGGCTGAAGGTCAGAGAGCACATCGGGATGCCCTGTCCTGAATTCCTGCTGGAGCTGCCCCAGCTGCTGCCTGGTGCTGTCCCTGTGCCAGGAGCAGAGGTGGGAGCTGCAGCCCCTCGGGGTCTCCCCCAGGCCCCTCCAGCTGCACATTCCAGGTGCCCTCAGCTGCTCCCTGTGTGACCTTTCCCGTGGTTTGGGCTGTGTCTGAGAGCTTTGGCTCTTACACTGCAGCTCCACATGGACACCAGCCCAATGTCCCCCCACAGGAGTGGTGGGGACAGCTCAGGTACAATCTCCACAGCCTGAGCTGTTGATTTCCCCCTGGGTTTGATCCAAGGGCCGTTTTTGGCTGTCAGTGACTAACAGGGAGGTGGCACAGCCCAGGTCACTGCCCAGGCTGGTTTTAATTTGAAGCTGCTTTGTCCTGGCTGCTGGAGCAGTTCCAGCCTGTCTGGGCTCAGCTGGACCTCGCCTGGCTCAGTGTGGAGCCCTCTGGGACAATCCCAGCTGCTGACAGGAATTCCTGGCAGTGCCCAGGTTATCCCATGGCAATGAGCTCCTCGTGTGCTCCTGCACAGGGGAGGTTTCCTTGGGCACCAAGGAGGGATTTGGCTTTTAGCCACGTGGATTCCCAGCTGGCAGAGGGAGCTCCTGGAAATGGCCACGTGTCCCAGCATCCCTGCAAGGCTGTTCCAGTCTGTCCCCGAGGCTGGGACGTGGCTGTCACATGGAGGAGGATGGATGTGGCTGCTTCCTGTTGATGCCATGGAGCACAGATGGGTGACTCTCCTTTTTGATTATCCTTTATTTTCTCCTGGGCTTCCTCCTGCTGCTTGGCTTTGCTCCCCAGTGCCTCACTTCCAACGCTGTGACCCTTTCACAGTCCTCCAGCTCTTTTTATCCGCCCTGACTCATTTCTCTGGCCTAAACTCGGGCTCATTTCCCAGCCTGCTGCTCCTCAGAGCCAAGCCCCAACAAATGGCAGCTCCAACGTGGAGCTGGAGTCAAAGAAATGAGCCTGGGCCTTGTGCTTGAGCTCTGAACCAGCTCTGTTCTCCTTTCCTCACACAGACCATCACTAGGGCATTCCCTCTTCCTCCCAGCTCCTCTCCCACCTGGGCCCTGCAGGAAGAAATTCCAAGGAATAAGTTCACAGGGACAGAGCTTTGAGTGCTGTCTCCTGGCTCTCCGTTCCTGGCCACCCTTCTCCCACTTCTCAATGGGCTCCACTCTGCCTGCTCCCTCAGAAAAGCTTTTATCCCCAAATCCCAAATCATCCAGCTTGGGAGAGACCTCCAGGACCCTCCAGTCCCACCATAATCACCCCTCAATTATGTCCCCGAGTGCTTTTGCCCCTGGGTTGCAGAAAGCTGAAAATGGGGGGAAATGTTCCCATCTAAAAATGTGTTGGGGTGATCCATTACACACCTGCTCCAAGAGCTGGAGGAAAAATCAATGTTTGTGGGGTTTTCTTCCCAGGAAGATGAGGCTTGGCAAAGCATTTAGGAGTCATTAGTCAATGAGACATGATGGAAACTGTGATTTGCATTCCAGCTCGAGCAGAGGGACATCTGTGACAGCATCTCCCCAACATTTGCATCTGCCTCTGCCCCTCATCCCTATGCAAAGATCCTTTAATTATTTTTTCCCCACATTTTAGAGAAAATCTCCACACACACAGAGCTTCCTGAGTGGGACCAGAGCTTGGCTTTGCCCTCCTGCTCTGTCCGACTGTCCTGAGCCTCCCTCCAAGAGCTCCTGCTGGCAATCCCAGTAAATCCATGGGGATTCCAAGCCCTGCTGAGGAGCTGGGCTGTTGTTTCAAGGGCTCTTGACTAAGGTGCTGCTGTTGGGAAACATCCTCCCATTAACTTGAGTCAGATGTTCAAGGAATTGCTCGTCACCCCAAATTACCAGTTGAGTCACAGCTGCAGCAGCCACAATATTTTCCTTGCCCCACGAAGGGTTCCAGGGTTTTGTGGAAAACACGGGCTGTAATTATCCTACCCAGCAGCAGAGGGGGGCTGGAGGAAAGGCAAGGACTCCTCTTGGGGGGGTTCCTGTAAAATCCCAAAGTTCCTTGGATTTCAGACTCAGCTCTTTCTCCTGCCCACAGGTTTCCATGGTGTTAAAAGGGACTGGGGAGAAAAGCTCTGCCAGGCCTCACCATCCCAGAGGGAAAGGGGAAGGGATTGGACAAAGCTTTCCCAGGAAAAGGAGATTGTTCTCTTTTTCCCCTTTGTTTTCTGGGAATCTGGCAGGAAATTTCCTCTTTCCTGAGGTTTGCTTCCTTGAAATCCTTCATGGGGGCTTCCCCATTGTCTTCCCAAGGAATCCAAACCAGGGAAGACAGTTCCTGTGGCACAGATTGCTCCCTTGGGATATTCCCTGGTGCTAAATGGACGGGGAGCAGGGGATTGGAGTTGTGCAGCTTGGGGGAGAGAAGGTTCTGGGGAGATTTTAGAGCCTGAAGGGGCTCCAGGAGAGCTGCAGAGGGACTGGGGACAAGGATGGAGGGACAGGAGCCAGGGAATGGCTCCCAGTGCCAGAGGGCAGGGCTGGCTGGGATCTTGGCAATGAGGAATTGTTCCCTGGCAGGGTGGGCAGGGGCTGGGATGGAATTCCATCCCTGGATCCCTGGCAGTGCCCAAGGCCAGGCTGGACACTGGGGCTGGAGCAGCCTGGCACAGTGGGAGGGAGATGGGACAAGATGGGTTCAAAGCCCTTCCAACCCAAAGCATTCCATGATTCCACAACCCTCTGGTCCCATTCCTGGTCCCACGAGGGCAGGACACACCTTTCCATGGAACAAGGGTGGGAGCAGCACCAGAACCTGCAGCTGCTGAGCCCTGGAAGCAAAGCCCAGGCAGAGGGAGCAGAGCCAGGACTCTGAGCCCTTCAGGTCTGGGCTTGTTCTCCCTCCTGCAAGGGAGTGCTGGGGCTGTGCTGCTGTGGCTGGAGCTGCCCCTTGGCCCCGGGGGGGTCAGCAGGGCAGGGCAGGGCAGGGCAGGGCAGGGCAGGGCAGGGCAGGGCAGGGCAGGGCAGGGCAGGGCAGCAGTCACTGGGCCATGGGCTGAGCAGAGCTGGGTGAGAGGAGCCCAGGGCTGTGCAATCCCTGCCCTGCCCCGGGGGACAGAGGCACCTCAACTATTCCTTTCCTCATTCTGATTTCACAGCACTCCCAGTCCATCAGCACAGCCTGGGAGGAGCAGCTGGGGGAGCTGGGAAAGGGCTCAGCCTGGAGCAAAGGAGGCTCAGGGGGGACCTCTCTGCTCTGCACAGCTCCTGCCAGGAGGGGCAGGGAAAGGAGGAGAGGAAATGGCCTCAGATGGCACCAGGGCAGGCTCAGGGTGGAGACTGGGACAGAAAATGTCCCTGGCAGAGTGGTCAGGCCTTGGGCAGGAGCTGCCCAGGGAGGTTTGGAGTCCCTGGGATTGTCCCAGAGCAGTCTGGATGTGGCCTTGGGGACAGGGTTTGGGGTGCTGCTGGATGCCCATGGATGTCTCTCAGTGATTCTGGGATTCTGTGGCTCTGGGATTTTCCTTTAGCCACAAAGGAGCACCCCAGGTGTCCCTCTCCAGCAGGAATTCAGGACAGGGCATCCCGATGTGCTCTCTGACCTTCAGCCATGGAGTTGTTGCAATGTTTGGACAGGGTTGTAGCAGGCAGGGATATTTTGGGGCAGCCTGTCAGGATCCCTCTGGACACAGAAGAAGGCTGACCCAGAGCAGAGGCTGGGCAGAGCTAAAGAATAAATCAGGGATTGATTCCAAGGATCTCCTCCATGGACCCACCCTGGGCAGCACCAGAGCCCAGCCAGGGCTGCACCCAAGATGACCCAAAATGGCCCCAAAATGCCCGGCCGGGCACGGGGTCTCTCCCTGGGATCAGCTCTGCTCCATTCCCACCTTGCAGTTCATTGTCCCAGCCCAGCTTTAGCCCAGGCACTCCCACCCTGCTTGTTTTTCTCTCTCCAGCCCACGGGGTTTGTGCTCCTGGGCTGAGATTGGGATCATTTGTCCTTGGTGCCCAGCTGGAGCAGGAATTGTTTTGTCTCCCTGCTCTGTGCACAGAGCTCACCATCCCATAATATGAACCCAGCCCCACACACTAAAGCAGCACAGAATGTGAAAAATAGAAAAGCTCAAACCTGAGCCATCACACCCAGGGCAGAAGCTGTGCCTCCTGTGCAGGGGAATTGCTGGGCTCAGCCCCTGCCCGTGGCTCTGGGGCCATGGCTGGGCCTGGAGCAGAGCCTGGGCTGCTCTGACCTCTGCACACAGGGACAGACACGGGGACAGACACAGGGACAGACACAGGGACAGAAAGAATTCCCAGAATTCTCTGAATGACAAGATTGGAAGAGACCTCCAAGCCCATGGAGTCCAGCCCAGCCCCAGGAGCCCAGCTGAGCCCTGGCACCCAGTGCCACCTCCAGGCTTTGTTAAACACCCCCAGGGATGGGCACTCCACCACCTCCAGGGCAGCCAGGCCAGAACTTTCTCCCCCTTGCTGGAAAAACCTTTTCCCTGCTCTCCAGCCTGGATTTCCCTGGGTGCAGCTCCAGGCTGTGAGCTCTGGCTGTGTCAGTGCTGCTGCAGACAGAGCCCAGCCCCAGCTGAGCACAGGCACCTTTCAGGAGCTGGCAGAGGGATGGGGGCACCCCTGAGTCTCCTTTTCTCCAGGCTGAGCACCCCCAGCTCCCCCAGGGCTCCCTCTCAGGGTTTGTGTTCCCAGCCCCTCTCCAGCCTCGCTGGCCCCTCTGGATGGGCTCAGTGTCCCAAGGTCCCTCCCAAACTGAGGGGCCACAGCTGGGCACAGCACTCCAGGTGTGCCCTCAGCAGTGCCCAGGGCAGGGACAGAGTGACCTCCCTGCTCCTGGGACAGCTAGGGACAGCCAGGGACAGAGACAGGGACACAGGGACAGACACAGGGACAGGCAGGGCCAGGCAGGGCTGAGGCCCCTCTCCCTGGGGCTCCTCTCCAGCTGAGCAGCCCCAGCTCCCTCAGCCTTCCCTGGGCACGGAGCTGCTCCAGGCCCTTGCTCAGCTCCAGGAGCTCCTGGCCCTGCTGTGCTGAGGAGCCAGAGCTGGGCACAGCACCCAGAGGTGCCCCCAGAGCTGGGCACAGCACCCAGAGGTGTCCCCAGAGCTGGGAACAGCACCCAGAGGTGTCCCCAGAGCTGGGCACAGCACCCAGAGGTGTCCCCAGAGCTGGGCACAGCACCCAGAGGTGTCCCCAGAGCTGGGCACAGCACCCAGAGGTGCCCCCAGAGCTGGGCACAGCACCCAGAGGTGTCCCCAGAGCTGGGCACAGGGGCAGGATCAGCCCTGACCTGCTTGTTTCCTTCTTTAATAATTTAATTTCTTTATTTCATCCCACACCAGTCAGGACGTGCCCTTCAAAGGCCCTGCCACTTTTGTCACTCTTGCCTTTGGCCCCTCCTGACTGTGAGTGGATGTTGGGAGGAAAGCAGTGAGGGAAGGACTGTGGGAGCATCCAGGAATGAAGCAGCACTTCCCTTCTTCCCTGTTCCCTCCCCTGTCCCCGAGCTGTTCCAGGCTGACATGGTGTCCCTGAGGCCTTGGGGACACGGCATCGTTCCAGGGTGATGCTCTGAGGCTGCCAGGTGGCATCACCCCAGCTCTGGCTGTCCCTGGCTCCTTCACCCCCAGATCAAACCCTCCTGGTGAGGGGCAGGCAGTGCCCACTGCTGGGACAGGGACAGGGACAGGATCCCTGTGCAAACCCAGGGCACTGGGAATATTTCTCCCTGCTCTGGGGTGCCCTGACCCCCAGGGCAGCTCTGACTCTGACCCTCATTCATGGAGAAAGTTTCCCAGACTCCAAGACAGACTGGAACCCCCAAAAGTGTGAAACAGATTCTAGAGAGCAGTGCAGGTGTGTGACTGGGTGAGAAATTGAGGGTTTGGGGTTTTTAGTGTGTTGTGGATGGGAGCAAGATGGAGGGCACAGGGTGTGGTCCTGGGTTCCTTCTTCACCTTCTTCTTCCTCCTTCTCCATGGGTTTGGGGGCATTTTGTAATTGGGCAGGAAAGTTCCCATTGCAGCTCTGTGGGATCAGTTATTGGGGTAAAAGGAAAAATAATCCAGGTGTCAGTTCCTCATTGGATGGTTTGGTCTTAAAAATCCTTGGAAGAAGAGATTGTTGGTCACTTTGTGCCTTCTAATGAAAAGCTGCAGAGCTCACAGCCCTGAGACTGTTTTACTGATAAGAAATAATAAAGACTTAAATCTGAACATGAACCACCAGCTCAAGTGCCTTCAATCCTGACCCAGAGAAACCGATAGATCCTGGCTGGGGCTGGCCCAGGAGGGGTTTGGGTTGGATTTTAGGGCAAGGCTCTTCCCCAGAGGGTGCTGGCACTGCCCAGGCTGCCCAGGGAATGGGCACGGCCCCGAGGCTGCCAGAGCTCCAGGAGCCTTTGGCCAGCGCTGCCAGGGATGCCCAGGCTGGGCTTGGTGGGGTCTGGGCAGGGCAGGGGTGGCACTGGGGGGTCCCTGGGGGTTCATTCCCACTCAGGACATTCCTGATCCTGGGACCTGGCAATCCCAGGGTCACTGAGCAGGGGGTTCTCTGTCCCAGCCCTGCAGCAGTGACACAAACCAAGCCAAGCACCAAATTTACCAACTGCCCCTGAACAAAGTCCCTGGGAATGGAGCAGTCAGGGTGGAATTATCACTTACATCCCAATTACCCCTCCAGGGCTCATTATGTCATCACCTTCCCAGTCACCACCTTTGAGATTCCAGCTAAAAACCATCACAAAAAAACATTTATTTTACACACATTTTCACATTTATTTTAAAATGCCAACTAAAAACATCATGAAATTCAGAACATAATGAAATACACAGTGACTGCAGGGGTTTTCTTTTTACTGCTGTATTATATTACAGCTAAAATTAAGTTTGAAACTTAATATTTTATTTTTATCTAAATTAAATGTCTTGTAGGTTTCTTTTTTTTTTTTTTTTCCAAAACCAGCTCTCCACAGGGAATTTGGTTCTCTCCCAGACTTACACAAAGTAACAAAGATCAGGATTCTTTTTCTAACCCACACCCTCCCCAATTTAAATAATCTCTTTTCCTTCCCGCTGGCTGATGGATTCCTGAGCATGAGCTGAAGTCCCACCCCAAGGTTGCATTTCTGGTGCCAAAAATCCTTCCCAAAAATGGGTAATTTCAGCTCTGCTGGAACCAAGAGAGACAAACTTGCCCAAACCAAAGACGGCCTCAGGATGGAAACACAACAAGGTGGGAAATTGAGAAAATAAATCAAGACAAAAATGAAATCAAGAGCCTTCTGCTGCTCAGAGCAGAGCCAGTGCAAGAGCTGGGGGTTTCCTGCTGAACCAGGGAGAGGCTTTGTGAAAACTGATGGAGTTTGGGGTGGGCCACTAGGAATTCTCAGCCAAGGCTGAGTTCATCCCCCTCCCCTCATGGCTTCATCCCAGCCAGGATTCCAGGTGGAAATAGTGAACACTGGACTCTAGGATGGGGATTTCTTCAGGAGCTGGAGCTTTTATCAGTGTGCTTTTATCAGCTGCATCTCCCTGGGGTGGGGAGGGAAAAGCCAGGAGGGAAAAAAAGCTCCAGGGGGGAGGGACAGAGTGGTTGGGAAAGGGACAAAGCCACCAACCAGATCCTGAGTGCTCAGAATTTGATTTTCCTCTCTCCTTTTGGGATGTGGAGCCCCCAGTGCAGAGGGAAGGAGCCACCTCAGCCACCTGCAGGAGGTGGTGAGGTGTGAGAGGAATGGGCTCATTCCCAGGGGAACATCAGAGTTCTGTCATCCCTCAGCAGGGAATTTGCTGTTGGAAGCTCAGTTTGCCCTTCCCTGTGGAATTCAGCTCCCAGCCTGGCCCTTCCCTGCAGCAGCCACCAGTGCAGGAGGTGAAATCCCTGCCCAAAATCTGGAGTGGGTGATGGAGGCTGAAACCTGGATCTCCCCATGGAATGAGGCACCTCCAAAACCTGGATCTCCCCATGGAATGAGGCACCTCCAAAACCTGGATCTCCCCATGGAATGAGGCACCTCCAAAACCTGGATCTCCCCATGGAATGAGGCACCTCCAAAACCTGGATCTCCCCATGGAATGAGGCACCTCCAAAACCTGGATCTCCCCATGGAATGAGGCACCTCCAAAACCTGGATCTCCCCATGGAATGAGGCACCTCCAAAACCTGGATCTCCCCATGGAATGAGGCACCTCCAAAACCTGGATCTCCCCATGGAATGAGGCACCTCCAAAACCTGGATCTCCCCATGGAATGAGGCACCTCCAAAACCTGGATCTCCCCATGGAATGAGGCACCTCCAAAACCTGGATCTCCCCATGGAATGACGCACCTCCAAAACCTGGATCTCCCCATGGAATGAGGCACCTCCAAAACCTGGATGTCACCATGGAATGAGGCACCTCCAAAACCTGGATCTCCTCATGGAATGAGGCACCACTGAAACCTGGATCTCCCCATGGAATGAGGCACCTCCAAAACCTGGATCTCCCATGGAATGAGGCACCTCCAAAACCTGGATCTCCCCATGGAATGAGGCACCTCCAAAACCTGGATCTTCCCATGGAATGAGGCACCTCCAAACCTGGATCTCCCCATGGAATGGGCACCTCCAAACCTGGATCTCCTCATGGAATGAGGCACCTCCAAAACCTGGATCTCCTCATGGAATGAGGCACCTCCAAAACCTGGATCTCCCATGGAATGAGGCACCTCCAAAACCTGGATCTCCCCATGGAATGAGGCACCTCCAAAACCTGGATCTCCTCATGGAATGAGGCACCTCTGAAACCTGGATCTCCCATGGAATGAGGCACCTCCAAAACCTGGATCTCCCCATGGAATGAGGCACCACTGAAACCTGGATCTCCCATGGAATGAGGCACCTCCAATGCCTGGATGTCACCATGGAATGAGGCACCACTGAAACCTGGATCTCCCCATGGAATGAGGCACCTCCAAAACCTGGATCTCCCCATGGAATGAGGCACCTCCAAAGCCTGGATCTCCCATGGAATGGGGCACCTCCAAAACCTGGATCTCCCCATGGAATGAGGCACCTCCAAACCTGGATCTCACCATGGAATGAGGCACCTCCAAACCTGGATCTCCCATGGAATGAGGCACCTCCAAACCTGGATCTCACCATGGAATGAGGCACCTCCAAACTGATTCCCATGGATGGCCCTCCAAACTGGATCTCCCATGGAATGAGGCACCACTGAAACCTGGATCTCCCATGGAATGAGGCACCTCCAAAACCTGGATCTCCCATGGAATGAGGCACCTCCAATGCCTGGATGTCACCATGGAATGAGGCACCACTGAAACCTGGATCTCCCCAAGGAATGAGGCACCACTGAAACCTGGATCTCCCCATGGAATGAGGCACCTCCAAAGCCTGGATCTCCCCATGGAATGAGGCACCTCCAATGACCTGGATCTCCCCATGGAATGAGGCACCTCCAAACCTGGATCTCCCCATGGAATGAGGCACCTCCAAAACCTGGATCTCCCCATGGAATGAGGTACATCCAACTCTGCTTCCTGATGCTATTGCATGGAAAAATGGAGAAGCTGGGTGTGCAAAGCAGGAATTCTCCGAGCTGCTGGAAGTCAGGCTGGAATCTTCTCTCGGTGCTGGCACGGCAGAAATTGGATCCAATTTTGGATGTTTCCAGCTGTCCCCTTCTGGAAAACCGCCCCACTGGGGAGAAGGAACAGACCTGGAAGTGCAAGTGTTGTTCCTCCCTTTAAACATCTCCCTTTTCCAGCTGAGCAGCAGCAATGGGAATGTGGCTGCTGGGAGCTGGAGTTGGGGACACCTCGGGGCAGCCAAAGGAACAGGATCCAAAACCAGCTCCAATCCCTAATTGGCCCCTGCTGGAGCCAGTGGCTGGGAATTTGCACCTGCCCAAAAAAGGAGAGGTCTCTGCTGGAAAGCTGAACCTCTGGAATTCCAAGGACAAGTGTGGAAAGCCAAGAGAGTGGTTTGGATTTCAGCTTGGATATCAGCTGGAAGCAGCAGCCTTGGAACAGTTCTGAGGAGATCAGGCTCTGAAAACTCCCTTTAAGGAGTTCCCACATGGAATAAATCAATTCCAGGCAGTTGGATTGGCCCAAACAGTGGCAAAAATCCCATAATAGCAACACTTTATCGTGGCAGAAAAGGATACAGGAAAATCTGGGAGAGAGAAACATCACAGCAGTAAAATGTGAAGTTCCAGGCAGTAAAAACCTGTGGAAGGAGAATTAGGAAACCATGCTCCCTAGAAAATTGTTGGGAATTCTCTTCCTGTCAGTAACAAGGAGCAAACACACAGAGGAACATAAAGGAGG
This sequence comes from Serinus canaria, assembly GCF_022539315.1. Taxonomy (NCBI): domain Eukaryota; kingdom Metazoa; phylum Chordata; class Aves; order Passeriformes; family Fringillidae; genus Serinus; species Serinus canaria. The sequence continues at coordinate 113,575,418 of NC_066313.1, read as the reverse complement.
CTGAGAGGAACCCCCAGCATTCAGACTCACCATTTCACAGGATTTCATTGGATTTTTACTCCTATAACCAAATGCCTCAAGGTTCTCACAGTATCTGCCCCACTGGTTCCCAACCATTTGGATTTGCAGACTCCAGAGCTTTTGCCAATGAATTCTTGGACCAAGTGCCCAAGCTGGAACCCTCTGCCAGGGTTTGGCTCTCCACATCTGCCACCCTGGATTCCAGGGCTCTGCAGGGCACAGGCTGAGCACTCCTGAGCCCCGTGGGGAGCTGCAGGAGACACCCCAGAACTGCAGCCCCCCCTTGGATCCTGTGACCCCCCTGGGGAGCAGCAGCAGCTCTCCGGGATTCCCTGAGGAGAGGGCTGGCACCAAACCCTGTAGGAATTGTTTGGGATCGATGGCACAGCACTGGCACATCCCCCAGGGCTCCAGCTGAGAACTGCCAGCCCTGAGGCTGCCCAGGGCTGCTCTGGGAGGGACATCAGGAGCATGGAATGGTTTGGGTTGGGAGGGACCTCAAATCCCACCCAGTGCCAGCCGTGCCATGGCAGGGACACCTCCCACTGTGCCAGGCTGCTCCAGCCCCAGTGTCCAGCCTGGCCTTGGGCACTGCCAGGGATCCAGGGGCAGCCCCAGCTGCTCTGGGAATTCCATCCCAGCCCTGCCCACCCTGCCAGGGAACAATTCCTCACTGCCAAGGTCCCATCCAGCCCTGCCCTCTGGCACTGGGAGCCATTCCCATTGTCCTGTCTCCAAGCCCTTGGGAATGGGATGTCCTGCTCCTCCTGGTCTAGGGCAGCCAAGTGTGGAAGAGCTGCTGAGAAATGCACGACCACTGTCCAAAACCTGCTGCACACCAAACAAGTCCAAGTCCAGCACGTGCCTCCAGATCCTTGGAATAACCTCCATTCCTTGTGGAAGAGCTGGACACAGATCCTCAACCCTTTCCCATCATCTGAGGCTGTTCCTGCTGGCACAGTCAGTGGCAGCCCCCAAATAAATTAGGGAATCAGGAATACCAGGAAGCAGGCACAGACACACTGTCCCAGCTGGAGGCAGCAGCAAAGGAAGGGTGATCCCTTCTCCTGAGAGCCAAGCCATGGAAACACAGCAGGAACAGCCATGGAAGAGCAGCCAAGAGGGAATTCACCTCCAGCCCCTCATCCAACAGCCTGGAGCAGGAATAACACAGCTTCCCCTCCAGGGCCTTCAGAGCAGCACGTGGGAAGCCTCCCCAAGGAGGAAAATGATCCCTGGGTAGGCTGAACAGAAGGAAAATGAAAAAACAAACCCATTTTCACACATCCCTGAGGACCGAGTTTGTGCTCAGCCCCTCGGTCCCGGGCTGCTCTGTGCCCTCCTGCCCCTGCAGGCCCAGGAAGGCAGCGCTGTTGATGATGACAAAGGTGTCCCTGGTGTCCCTGGTGTCCCTGGTGTCCTTGCTGAGGGTCTGGGGCAGCTCCAGCTGGCCCCGGGGTGGGCTCAGCTTGCCCGAGTACAGGTAGTCCATGTAGTTCTCGGGCTTGCTGGAAACGATGTTGCTGAGCATCATGACAAAGAGCAGGAAGCCGAAGAAGCCGACGATGATGAGGATGTAGAAGGAGGCCATGATCTCCTCCTGCAGCTCCAGGGCAGGGTTGCTGTAGTTGTTGAACCTCAGGGTCTTCTTCTGTTCCATGTGGAGCAGATTGGGCAGCACGGAGCTGCTGTTGGTGTGGTTGCTCAAAGCCATCGCAGCTTCCACTCCAGAGGCCAAATCTAAACAAAACAAAGGGGAAAGGAAGGGATTAGCTGAGCCCAGGGCCCTCACACCACTCCCTGTCCTCTGCTCTGGGGATTCCTGCTCTTGGGATGTTCAGCTGGAGGAGCCTGGGCTCACCTGAGCTGCAGCTCCAGGCTCTGCTCCCTGGCACAGGGACAGGATCCCGACAGGAGCTGGGCCTGGAGGGGTTTGGGTTGGATTTTAGGGCAAGGTTCTTCCCCAGAGGGTGCTGGCACTGCCCAGGCTGCCCAGGGAATGGGCACGGCCCCGAGGCTGCCAGAGCTCCAGGAGCCTTTGGCCAGCGCTGCCAGGGATGCCCAGGCTGGGCTTGGTGGGGTCTGGGCAGGGCAGGGGTGGCACTGGGGGGTCCCTGGGGGTTCATTCCCACTCAGGACATTCCAGGATTCCATCCTCCAGCTGCACAGCTGGCAGGCAGAGCCCCACAGTGCAAGTCAGGGCAGGAATTCAGGGCATGCAAAGTTGTGCTGTCTGTGGAGCTCTGGCACCCACAGCTCCCCCAGGCTGCTTGGGAACAGCCCTGCCAATTCCAGGGATTGCCTCAATGGAAAGTAACCTCACCAGGAGGAGAGGAAATCAGTACTGGGATTGTCACAGAATCAAGGAATGGTTGGGGTTGGGAGGGACCTTAAAAATCACCCAGTGCCACCCCAGCCATGGCAGGGACACCTCCCACTGTGCCAGGCTGCTCCAGCCCCAGTGTCCAGCCTGGCCTTGGGCACTGCCAGGGATCCAGGGGCAGCCCCAGCTGCTCTGGGCACACCATTGCCTCCAAGCAAACCACAAAATCCTGGCATTCTGAAAAATCTAAAGATGAAAAAAATTTCTGCTCCATCTCCCAATCCCACACCCAAAAATAAACTTTTGGCAGCAACAATTTCCCAATTTTGACAGGAATCCATGGATCATTTTCAGCTCTCTGAAATGCCTTCTTTGAGAAGAATGTGACAATCCCAGAAAAGCTTCGTGCCAAGCTGCCCATGAGGGCTGTAAATCCAACCCAGAGTTCCATCCCAAACATGCAATTTTTTGCTGATTTCAAGTCATTCCCTCTGCTGCTGCAGAGCCCCTGGCACAGGTGCCCAGAGCAGCTGGGGCTGCCCTGGATCCCTGGCAGTGCCCAGGGCCAGGCTGGACACTGGGCACAGTGGGAGGTGTCCCTGCCATGGCAGGGCTGGCTCGGGATGACATTTAGGGTCTCTCCCAACAAAACCATTCCATCATTCCTCATTTTTCCTTGGGTTTCATCCTGGTTTGCTCACCAAGGGTCCTTAAAAATGAGGGAACAATCTCACCTGCTGCAGCCAGAGCTCAGGTGCTTCCCAACTCCTGAAGGCTTGGCTCTGCCTGAAATTTCCTGCAAGAACCCATTTAAAATGTGAGTTTAAAAGTTTCTAAAGTGGGTTTTAGAAAGTGGGTTTAAAAGAGTGCGCTCACATTATTTTATTCACATTAATTTTAAGACTTAAAATTAATGTGAATAAATTAATTTTTAAAAAATCTGAAAAAATAAGGAGACTAAAGAGAGAGAAGAGAGACAGAGATATGTATAAGGGATATAAATAATCACATATGAATGTACATACATATCATATAGAGAGAGACATATAGATATATATATATGGGATATAAATACTCACATTTGAATGT
>NC_066313.1:113549094-113571485 GCF_022539315.1 Serinus canaria | reverse complement strand
TTCCAATGGGACTGCTCAGGTCCCTGCTCCAGCAGACCACCCCTGGCACTGCAGGGGCTGCAGCCACAATTCCAATGGGAATGGGAACTGCTCCAGGATCCCTGCTCCAGCAGAACCACCCCTGGCACTGCAGGAGAGCTGAGCCCACATTCCAATGGGACTGCTCCAGGATCCTGCTCCAACAGAACCACCCTGGACTGCAGGAGGGCTGCAGCCACAATTCCAATGGGGAATGGGACTGCTGCAGGATCCCTGCTCCAGCAGAACCACCCCTGGCACTGCAGGAGGGCTGAGCCACAATTCCAATGGGAATGGGACTGCTCCAGGATCCCTGCTCCAGCAGAACCAGCCCTGGCACTGCAGGAGGGCTGAGCCACAATTCCAATGGGACTGCTCCAGGATCCCTGCTCCAGCAGAACCAGCCCTGGCACTCCAGGAGGGCTGCAGCCACAATTCCAATGGCACTGCTGCCAGCACCCTGACCCACAGGGTGTCAGGTTGAGTTCTGACTCTGTCAGTGTTGTTCTAGTGTACTGTATTGTTTATTTTATCCATTCATTTTTCTTCCCTCTTAAAGAACTTTATTTCCTGCTCCCATAATTTTTGTTGCCTGAGAGCCCCTTAATTTCTTAATTTAAAATTTATAACAATTTGAAGGGGGGGGTTTCATTTTCTCCATTTCAAGGGAGGCTCCTGCCTTCCTTAGCAGGCACCTGTCTTTCCAGCTGAGACAGTCTCCAAAATGTCATTTTGAAGGGGTCCATTTTATAGTTTTTGGGCTCTGGAAGGGGCCTTTCATTAGCATATTTTAGCATATTATTGTAGTTTTTAGCTGCCGCGTTTCCTGGAACCGGTGGATAATTGCTGGAATCCTGTCAGGTGAGAACTTTCTGGGATAAACTTCTGATGATGCCTATCAAATGCCTCCTGCTGGGGTCTTGTCAGACGGAAAGAAATCCCTTGAAATATCCATCCCTGGAGTCAGTGTCCTCCTGGTGTTTGAATCTCCACTCTTCATCACGTCGCCTATTGCTGCTTGTTGCCCCACACTGGCTCGGAACACAAAATGCTGTGGTTTTAATTCCCTTCAGCACAAATTATTGTATAACATATATCACACTTGGGATCAGTCCAGGCTGGGATGAGCAGAGGGAGCAGCCCTGGGAGAGCTGGACCTGCCCCAGCCCAGAGCCCCCCGTGCCCTGGGCTGAGCCCCCAGCTGGGATCAGGAGAGGGATTGGGGTTGTGTCCCTGTGTCCCACAGGTGATTTCCCACCTGCAGAGCTGCCCCAGCCCTGGCCCAGCCCTGGAGGAGCTGGAGCTGCTGCAGAGAGCCCAGAGGAGGCTCCAGGATGGGCAGAGGGCTGGAGCAGCTCTGCTGGCAGGAAAGGCTGGCACAGCTGGCATTGCTCACCTGCACAGGAGAAGCTTTGGGCTGAGCTCAGGGTGGCCTTGCAGGGCCTGGAGGAGCCCCAGGAAAGCTGGAGAGAGACAATTCCCAGGGGATGCAGGGACAGCAGCCAGGGAATGGCTCCCAGTGCCAGAGGGCAGGGCTGGCTGGGATCTTGGCAATGAGGAATTGTTCCCTGGCAGGGTGGGCAGGGCTGGGATGGAATTTCCAGAGCAGCTGTTGTGGCATTCACATTCTCTGAACAATCCCTTTGCCCAGGATTTCTCCTGGGAAGCTGAGAAGCCTCAGAGAAAAGGAAAACAATTCTGATCTCCTTTGCTTCTCCTGTGCTGTGCCCATGTGGAATGTGTTTGGAGATTGTTCACCCCCAGGTGATTGTTCCAGTGCATTCTGCTGGGAGCTGTTTTCACTCTTTGCCCAGTCAGGGCCAGGCTGGGTCAGGGCTCTGGAGAGAGTCAGGAGTTTTCATTATTCTCTTTTTAGCCTTCTGTCAGTGTCCTTTCTGTATTCTTTAGTATAGTTTAGTACAGCATTCTTTAATATAATACAGTATCATAAAATAATGAATCAGCCTGCTGAGAGCATGGAGTCAGATTCATCATTCCTGCCTTTGTCAGGACATTCCCAGCAAATACAATCAGCTGGGGCTGCCCCTGGATCCCTGGCAGTGCCCAAGGCCAGGTTGGACACTGGGGCTGGAGCAGCCTGGCACAGTGGGAGGTGTCCCTGCCATGGTTTGTGCTGGAATGGGATGATCTTTAAGGTCTCTTCCAACCCAAGCCAGCCTGGAATTCCGTGACTTAACCCTGGGGATGATCCCAAGCTTTTCTCCAGGGATTGCTCCTTTGGCACAGCCCCACCAGCTCTGTCTCCTCTGTCTCCCACCATTTCCATGCTCATCCTCCTCCAGGTTTCCCTGCAAGCTCCAGCCCTGCCCTGCAGCCCCAGGAGCTCCCTCTCCCCAGCCCTATCAGGAGGATCTCTCCCATTGTTCCCAACAATGGATCCTGAGCTCCATTTCCTTTTCCCTCCTGACCTGCAGCTCCAGTGGCAGCAGGGATTTGTCAGGGCAGCATGGATCCAGCAGCTGCTGTGCACGTGGACCTCCAGCCTCTGCTCTTTATCCAGGCAGCTGCAGGCACTTCCAGCACTTTTTGTCCTGGCAGGGTTTTCTCAAGGCTTTATTTTCTGTTCCCGCCCAACAGTGCCAAAGGGAGCTGGGAAAAGGGTGCAAACAGGAATCTCACACCGACCCTGCAGGCAGATCCTTCCCATTCCACCTCTGGAACTCCCCCCAGAGCAGCCCCATTCCCAGGGACTCGGGGCTGGGTGGGACCCTGAGGGATAAAACATCAAAATTTTTATTTTTTCACCTTAATAAGCAAAAGTTGTGGTGCAGGAATAGGAAAACCAGCACGGACATCACTCAGGGATTTACCCAGGGTGGGGTTGACACCCAAAATCCACCCTCTGTTCTCCTTCTATCTCTGGCTCTCCCTCAGAAAAAGGGAGATCTCTGTCCACCACCAGCCCAGCTGTTTTTCCATCCAAGTCCTGACCTGGAAAAGGGGATTGTGACAGAATAAAAGGCATTTTGAACAAAAGTAAGAAGCTGAGAAACACCCAGGTTCATGCCAGAGCTCCAGGAGCGTTTGGACAGCCCAGGGATGCCCAGGATGGGATTTTTGGGGGTTATTCCTGGGCAGGGCCAAGGCTTGGATTCAATCCCTGAGGTCCCTTCCAGCTCAGGATATTCCATGATTTGATCGTGATCCAAATCCCAGAGGTGCTGCACGGCTGAGTGCACAACACAGGCAATAGAAACAGTCTTTATTTAATAAAAAATCATTGAATCCAATCTCTGCACATTCAAGAGCCTCTCCTGGAATTTTCCATGTGTGTTTTGATCCTCATTTCCACTCCCAGGAATCACTGAAATGGAGAAAGCCCCAGGAGCTCTGAAGGATCCTTCTTTTCTCCACTCTGGGCAGGTTTCCTCTGCCCTCCTGAATTTCCTTCTGTGGGAACCAACACAGGCAGAACATCCCCTGCTCCAGCTTCTCCTCTTCATTTATCCTCTGGCATTTTTTAGGGATTTGCAGAGAATTAAAGTGCCTGTGGGATTTTCAAAAAGGAGAAAAGAGCTGTCCCAACCTGCTGTGTTTATCAGATGTGTGTGTGGGTTTATTCCATACATTTAATGGGGTTATTCCATTAAATTCCCCATGCCAGGAGGAGGATGGGGCTGCACCTCCTGCAGGCACCACACCAGTGTGTCCCAGCTGCACCTGGGGAAACCCAGGGAATCCCAGGGCAGGTGGCTCAGATGAACCCATGTATTAGCACTCTAAGAATAGCGAGTAATAGTTTTAGTTTGCAAGAAAAAAGAGATGGGGAGATAGGATAGTATGATGATGAGTAGGAGAGTGATAGGAGAGTATAGGAGAGGAGAGGATGAGATAGAGTAGATTATAGTGATATGATATGATATGAGATGATTAGAGGATAGTGATATGTATGAGTTAGAGTGATATGATAGTGAGACTTAAAAATTGGTACATATAAAGTAGATATGTTCTAAAAGATATATAAAATATTATATAGTAATATATAATATTATATGTATTATAGTAATATATTTATTCATATTAATTGTATTATACTAATAATGAATATTTTATTTAAACGTTTTTGTTTCTAACACTACCACACAAACCACCCTGCTGATTTTATGCCTTCTAAGGTAGCTGAGCTATTTTGGGTGTGAAACAAATCTCCAAGAGCTTGTGAGACCTGGCTGGAGGAGACCCCTATTTCAGGTGGGGTGGGGTGGGGTGGCCTTTAAGGTCCCTCCCAGCTGACACATTCTGGGATTCTGTGGGATCCTGGCAGCTCCAGGTGGCTCTGGAGGAGCTCCTCACAGCAGGAGCCATGCCCTGAAGGGCCACCCGAGCTGTGGTGACAGGGCAGAGCTTTTCCCACGCTGTGCCCTCCTCTGATCCCTGGTGGCTCCCAGCTCCCGGGGTCTCTGCTGCTCCCAGTGACCCCCAGATGGGTCACAAAGTCTCTTTTCCCAGCCCAGCAGTCAGAGAAGGAGTCAGAGCTCTTCATTTCTCAGTCTCAAGGTTGTTCATTGTTTCTTATCTATAAATTTTTTCTCCTGTCCAGCCGAGGTCCATTCAGCAGGACAGTCCAGGGCACTCTGCCTGCCCCCAGGGCACTGTTATCTTTATATATTAAAAACTACCTGTGCAATATTTACCATAACTTCCCAATCCCCATCACCTGTGTCAGACAGTGAGCCTCTACTCTAAACCAGTCCCAAAGTGCCGCCACCACAGCAGAAGGTGGAGGCCAAGAAGAAGAAGGAAAAAGGCAGGACACGCCCAGATTCTTCATCTTTCCCCCTGACCCCCATTCTAAAACCCCAAAAATCTACATTTTCACCCCGTGATAAATTCATTCTACTTAAACTGTTGTGGCTTGTAACTCTTCATAGAAGGTTGGGAATTGTTTTTTCCAAGGGCTAAATCAAAGGCCCAGGGGTCTTGGGCTCTGTGCCAAGGTCTCTGAGCCCCCTGGGCAGGGGCTGGAGCCCTCCCGGGCAGCCAGAGGGATTTCCTGGGTTCCCACACAAGAGCTGCAAAGCTCTTGGAGACCTTCCAAGGGGAATTTTCAGCTTTTATCAGCTCTTCAGTGCCAGTCTTTAAAGCTCAGATTTCCTGCCCAGCTCTGGTCCTCCTGCAGGGACAGCACCGCTCCTCCTCTGCTGTCCCCAGCAGCCACCTCTCGTCCCCTGGTGTCCCCAGCAGCCACCACTGCTGGCTCAGCTGTCCCAACGTGATGTTGTCCTGGCCGAGGGCTCCCTAATGTGCAGCCTGCGGTGGAAACAGGATGTGAAGCACAGGATGGGAGTGGCAGTGCCTCTGTTCTGGCCGGGAGGTGACACTGCCACTGCCGCGCTCGTGCCCCTGGAGCCCAGCCCAAAACGTGAACACCAGGCCACAGAAATGGGATTTCATTGTGGGATTGTTTTCTGGTCCCTCCCCAGGCACAACTCAAGGGTGATATGCAGAGTTTTGCTGCCAGGGCTGAGTCAGGAGCGGCAGAAGTTGGATGTGGCTCTGAGCCAGGTCCTGACGTGGATCCTGCATGTGACAGGGAGCTGGGATCTGGGATGGGGCTGGGATGGGGATGGGGCTGGGATGGAATGGGGATGGGGCTGGGATGGGGCTGGAATGGGGATGGGGATGGGGCTGGGATGGGATGGGGATGGAATGGGGATGGGGATGGGGCTGGGATGGAGCTGGGATTAGTCTGGGATATGACACGGGCTAGAGCTCGTTCTGTGGGACAGGACAAGTCCTGGCATTCTCCTGGTGACGTGGGAATTTTTAGGGATTTGCAGAGAATTAAAGTGCCTGTGGGATTTTCAAAAAGGAGAAAAGAGCTGTCCCAACCTGCTGTGTTTATCAGATGTGTGTGGGGGTTTATTCCATACATTTAATGGGGTTATTCCATTAAATTCCCCACGCCAGGAGGAGGATGGGGCTGCACCTCCTGCAGGCACCACACCAGTGTGTCCCAGCTGCACCTGGGGAAACCCAGGGAATCCCAGGGCAGGTGGCTCAGATGAACCCATTTCACCTGGAAATCTTCAGGAGAGGAGCAAGAGGAACCCAGGAATTCCAGGGTCAGGGACAACAGGGCACAGCCCACCCAGGCCTGGCCCAGGGACACCCAGATCTCTTCCCTGCTCTGCTGGCACCTCCTGATTCCATTCCTGCCTTTCTGGGCAGGTCCAACCCAGCTGTTCCCAATCCCTGGGGATTTAGAGATGCCCAGCTGCCCATGGGGTCACAGCAGTGTCAAAAAATGGAATTTTGTGGCAAAGAGAGAGTCTGAGAATGGCAGGAAAGCAGCAAAATCTGTGGAGGTCTGTCCTGGGGAGTCCTGTCCCAGTGGAGTGGTGAGAAAGATGAATGCATTCAGAGGCAAACAGGCTGGAAAAAATGCTGGAAAAGGTTTGGGGAAAAAGGAAGGAAGGAAGGAGGAAGGAAGGAAGGAAAGGAAGGAAGGAGGAAGGAAGGAAGGAAGGAAGGAAGGAAGGAAGGAAGGAAGGAAGGAAGGAAGGAAGGAAGGAAGGAAGGAAGGAAGGAAGGAAGGAAGGAAGGAAGGAAGAAGGAAGGAAGAGGAGGAAGGAAGGAAGGAAGGCGGAAGGAAGAAGGAAAAAGAGAAGCGAATTTCTGTGACTTTCCCCATCGGAATCCCTCACTGTACAGTGTCCAATCCCATTTCTTTTCCCCTCTGGCTCACACAAACTCTTTCCTTTCACGGAATGTGCTCCTGTGCAAGGAGTTTTCCAGAGTTCTCCTCCTGCTGAGGAGAATATTGGGAATATCTAGGGCTCCTGTAGGAAAAGGCAGCACCAAGCTGTTCCCTGGAGCAGGATCAGGCTGAGGGAGTGTTTTGTACAAATCCTGGAGGATTCAGAGGAGCTTTCCTCACACCCACAACTGAGTGTGGGGAGACACAAACAGGTCAGAGAGCCAAGCCTGGGAACCAGGAGCCTGGGAATGGGATCCATGGGTGGGTCTGACCTGCACTGGGACCATCCATGGAATCCTGGAATGCTTTGGGCTGGAAGGGCCATTAAAGATCATTAATTTCCAACCCTGCTGCCGTGGGCAGGGCCATCCAAGGGTGCTCCAAGCCCGGGCCAGGCTGGCATCTCCTGGGAAGCCAAAATGGCTCAGCCACCCCTGAGACCACGGAGAGGGACAGGACAGCTCCTCCCCCTGCCCAAGCAGGGTCCTGGGAAGGGATTTTCCCTTCAAATGCAAAATATCTCTGGACTCTAACAAATCCCCCCCAGCTCTTGCATAACTCTCTACAGCCCCAAAATATCCCCCTGGGCATGTCCAAGGCCAGCTTGGAGCAACCTGGGATAGGGAAAGGTGTCCCTGGCCTGCCCATGGGAATGTCCCTGTCCATGGGAATGGGATGATCCTCAAGGCTTCTGCCTCCAGGACACTTTGGAGGAAGAGGAGGAATGTTGGGGAAGGGTCATCGCTCAGTCCTGGGAATGGCTCATTCCTGCAGCAAACACCTCCCAAAATATCCCCGGGATGTGTCCAAGGCCAGCTTGGATGGGCCTTGGAGCAACCTGGGATAGGGAAAGGTGTCCCTGCCCATAGGGAATGGGATGATCCTCAAGGCTTCTGCCTCCAGGATGCCTGGGAGGAGGAGGAGGAGGAAGAGGAGGAATGTTGGGGAAGGGTCATCCCTCAGCATCCCAGCCTTGGGAATGGCTCATTCCTGCAGCACACATCTCCCAAAATATCCCCCCGGACATGTCCAAGGCCAGCTTGGAGCAACCTGAGGATAGGGAAAGGTGTCTCTGGCCTGCCCATGGGAATGTCCCTGTCCATGGGAATGGGATGATCCTCAAGGCTTCTGCCTCCAGGATGTTTGGGAGGAGGAGGAGGAGGAAGAGGAGGAATGCTGGGGAAGGGTCATCCCTCAGCATCCCAGCCTTGGCATGGCTCATTCCCACAGCAAACACCTGCCAGGGCATGACCCAGATTTTCTGGGAGGAGTCCCAGGGATAACGTGCCGGGATCCACCTGTGGCCGAGCCCTGGGGCCGCTGTCCCCGGTGACCGGCGGGCGCTGCGGGCCGCTCACGTGAGCGGTGTCACATCCCCGGTGGCGGTGTCACACACTGTCACATCCAGACATTCCTGCATCCCATTTCCTCCGGGCCGGCAGCCCTGGCTCGACAGGAAATGTCAGACACGATCCAGCTTGTGTGTCCCGGGGCTGGGAGCGTGGAAAACAAGCTGGGAGGAGAGCAGGGCTGGGAATGCTCCAGCCTGGAGCTCATCCATCCCTGATCCCGCACTCCTGCCTCATTCCTGCTTTTGGGATTTCACAGGGCTTTGGTCATGTCCTGCCTGCGCTCCCAGGCGTCCTCGCTCCTGGAAGAGGGGACAGAGATCAGGGCAATTCCCACAAAAACCATCCAGGGTTTTAATACTTTAAAATCCAATATTTGGGCAAAAATACTGGCAAAGATTTATTCTTATTCTTATTCTTATTCTTATTCTTATTCTTATTCTTATTCTTATTCTTATTCTTATTCTTATTCTTATTCTTATTCTTATTCTTATTCTTATTCTTATTCTTATTCTTATTCTTATTCTTATTCTTATTCTTATTTACAGATGGGATACTCAGAGGTGTTTTTAAAAAAATTATTCCATTTTTAGTTTTATGAGAAGGGTGAGGCAATATAGATGCTATAATTTACACCACTACAATCAGAAGTTAACTATTTTTTAATTACAATACACTCTAAGTGTTTTTTTGGTTTATTAGCATTTGTTACATTATGCTGTAAATGCTTTAAAGCTAATTATTTAAAATTACTCTTTGTGGGTCTTACTACAATGTATCTTTCATAGTTTTATTTCTTTAAAGTATTTAATTTTATTTGTAAGGCTGTCTTTTGAAACTTGCTTTTAGTTTCATTTTTCTTTCAACAATGTTTGTCTTATTTGATGGTATTTCTAAGTTAGCATTTCTTATCTGAACATTTGTATATAGATGTATATCATGTGAGTTTTTTGTTAGGCTTTCAGAATTTTCTATAAATAGAAAATTTATATATATAAATTATTATATAATATATATACATATAATTTATTTCTATAAACAGAAAATTCTGAATTTAAAATTCAAATTTAAATTCTGTAAAAATATTTCCCACAAAATAGCCTTGCTTGATTGTTTCCTCGCCTTGTGTGTTTAAAAAAAATGGAATTTCAGGAATAAAGGAACCAAACCCTCAGCTGTGCCCTGGCCTGTGTTCCATAAAACTGATGGAAACCTCCCAGCTGATTTGCCATCTCTGGATTCTTCCAGGTTTATTTCTGACCACGCTGGCACTCCTGCTCCAAAGGCATCCCCTCAGTGCTCTGGAGAATCCAGGGCTGTGCCTGGAGGAGGATGGGGACACCCTTGGGCAGGGGTCCCTCAGGGGACACGGCTCTGGCTCCGGTTTTTGCCTCCAGTTTTGGTTCAATTTTAGACCCATTTAGTTTTAGTTTAATTTTAGCCCCATTTAGTTTTGGTTCAATTTTAGCCCCATTTAGTTTTAGTTTAATTTTAGCCCCATTTAGTTTTGCTTCAATTTTAGCCCCATTTGGTTTCATTTTAGCCCCATTTGGTTCAGTTTTAGCCCCATTTGGTTCAGTTTTAGCCCCATTTAGTTTTGGTTCAATTTTAGCCCAATTTAGTTTTAGTTTCATTTTAGCCCCATTTGGTTCAATTTTAGCCCCATTTAATTTTGGTTCAATTTTAGCCCCATTTGGTTCAGTTTTAGCCCCATTTCGTTTTGGTTCAATTTTAGCCCCATTAGCCCCATTTCCTGAGCCACAGCTTCTGAAAGGGCATCAAAGCTCCAGAGCATTTTGTGAAGGGTAAAACGAAGGGAAGGCAACTTCCCTACAACCCCACTGAAATCCAAGGAAAACTGGGGAAACTTCCACGTCCTTCAGGATCATCAGCACGGAGGCTGAGGAAGATGAAGGAAAACTGAAATGGGAGATCTGTGACAGCTCCGACCCCGAGGTTCCCCTGATGGGGAGACCCCAAAAAGTTCTGTGCCAGAACAGAGACAAACAGGACTTTGGGTTTTTGGTCTTCAGGTTGTTGTTTATTTTTCTCTCATCAATAGTTCAGTACTCCTCTGCATCTCAGACTTAGAGTGCAAAGAGAAGGCACCAAAAGTCACAACACACACAGGTTTAAGGTCTTTTAAGGCTATTTTGTTCAATTAACTTTCAGAACATATTTTATTTCTACCTTTCCACCAATAACTAATTATTTGTTTGTTCATGCAACATCTGCATTGTGGCTCTTTCTCACCAATAGCTCTGTGCCCCCAACACTGCAGAGAATGGAGCAGATGAAGAACAAGGAGGAGATCAGACAGTGCCCCAAATCCTCCATCCTGTCTCCTCCCCACCTCCACACTAAAACCCCAAAACTCTGAGTTTTTCACCCTGTGATGAACTCCACCACTGTCTGTTTCACACACAGATTCCAGTTCATCCCAAAGGCTTGGAAGCTTTCTCCATGGACGAAGGTTAAAAGCAGAGCTCTCCTGGCGGTCAGAACTTCTCAGGACAGGCAGAGAAACATTCCCTGTGCCCTGGGCTCCAACAGAAATCTTCCTCATTCCACCCTCCCAGAATTCCCACCCTCCCCCTGGAAATCCTGCACCACCCCAGCTCCTTCACTCAGCCCTGGCAATGGGTGGTGTTGGAACCCTGGATATTGAGGAGTTCAGATTTTTACTGGGAATTCCAGAGTGTCTGTGCTGCCAGGCTCTGACCCCCAGAGACACTGCAGGGACCTGAGGGCCTGGAGAAGCTTCCAGAATGGAATGGCAGAGCTGGGATTGTGGGGGTGGAGTTTGGATAGAAGTGTGTGATATCCCAGGGTGGGAAACTCAGAGTGTTATAAATATTATAATACTGGCTTTTCACAGATATTAAAATGGATTTTATATGGGTGGTGGTAAAGTGACTTTGTTATAAAGGTATAATTTTTATTTCTGTTATTAATTAAGCTCAGACATAGTAATGAAGTAGCTCTGCTTGTATTGAAATGTCTGCTTAGATGAGATAACATCAATAAACATAAAATGAGAACTCTTGCTACAAATATTAACACTCACCTTCTAAAGACAGGGCAGACTAAGCCTAGAAATTGGAAGTGATAAGAATAGACTAAAATACAACAAAAAAAAGCATTCCCCAAACAGGCAGGCCTAAAGAGGAGCCACCCTAAACAATTCTGGAACTGCAAACTGAGTGTGGGGAAAAGTTCACTGTGCAGAAAAGTCTGTGAACACACAGCAGGCCAATGTAATGAAAATAGCATTTAAGGAATGTCCCCAAAATTCACCTGGCTGTAACAACCTTTGCTCTGTGGCCTTATCTCCTATCAGCCTTTATTAGACTTTTTATTTTCACAAGAGACTGAAGGTGGTTTTCACAGAGTTAAGGGTTTAGAATGCAGCAATAGATAGAGAGCAAGGTGGAGGTTTTGGGGTGAGGCGGCTCCTTCTCCTTCTCCTTCTCCTTCTCCGTTCTCCTTCTCCTTCTCCTTCTCCTTCTCCTTGCTCCTTCTCCTTCTCCTTCTCCTTCTCCGTCTCCTTCTCCTTCTCCTTCTCCTTCTCCTTCTCCTTCTCCTTCTCCTTCTCCTCCTTCTCCATGGGTTTGGGTGGTTTTGTGTCATTGGATAAAAAAGTCCCCACTGAGGGCACGGGTGGTTGGGTGTTGGGTTAAAAGTGAAAATAATTGAGGTGTCATTCCTGAATTGGACAGTTTATCCTCCAAAGGCCTTGCAGAGAGAGCTGGGGCTCCATTTTTAGTGTGTTGCAGTGAAGTGCTGCAGAGCTCAGGGTTTGTGAGACTGTGACAGAGACCAGAACTGATCAACAGCTGAGTCCAGCAAGAAATTCCCTCTCACACATTTCATCCTGACCCTGGCAGAAAAAACAAAAAAAAAAAAAAAAAAATCCCCAGCTCTGGAGGACTGGGATCCCTCCTGGAGGCCTGGGATCCCTGCTAGAGGACAAGGAGGAATCCTGCACCTTTTTCCCAGGAATGCCTGGGGAGGAGTCCACCCTGACACACTTACCAGGTCACCAGTTAGAGGCTGGCACTAATCACAGTCCTTAATTAGCAATCAAGCTCCTCTCCAGGGCAGGTTGGACTCATGGATTCTGTGTCTCTCCCAGAGAATCGGAAAATTCCCAATAAACAAACCCCCCAAACCTCCCATGCCCCACCTTGTGCAGGTGATCCAGGGCCAGCATTCCCATGGATTGTTATCCACGTTTGTCCTTCTGCAATTCCATTGGACTTCCCATTGGTTTCCAAGGCAAAAGAACCATCAAATCCAGGGAAGAGTTTGAAACTCTCACTTCAGAGAGGACATGGAGAGGCTGGGAAGGGAATGGAGTTGGGAAGGGGCTGGAAAACTCCTGAGGGAGCTGGGAAAGGGCTCAGCCTGGAGCAAAGGAGGCTCAGGGGGGACCTCCCTGCTCTGCACAGCTCCTGCCAGGAGGGGCAGGGAAAGGAGGAGAGGAAATGGCCTCAGATGGCACCAGGGCAGGCTCAGGGTGGAGACTGGGACAGAAAATGTCCCTGGCAGAGTGGTCAGGCCTTGGCAGGAGCTGCCCAGGGAGGTTTGGAGTCCCTGGGATTGTCCCAGAGCAGTCTGGATGTGCCCTTGGGGACAGGGTTTGGGTGCTGCTGGTGGGGCTGGGGTGGCACTGGGTGATCCTGGGGGGCTCTTCCCACCCTGGTGATCCTGGGATCCAGGTGGATTTTCCATGTCCTCGCTCCAGCTCTGAGAACCAGAGCTGTGGCTTTGGCTCTTGGGAATGGTTTTAACTCCTCAGCACCACATTCTGCCCCCAAATCTGGGATTCAGCTGTGCACAGCTCCCTCAGGCTGGCAGCTCCGGGCTTATCCAGGAATGAGGAGCTTTCCCAGGCCTCTCCTTCCCCCCGGAGCCCTCAGCTCTCCTCTCCTCCCAACAGCACCTCCTGCTTCTGATTTTCTCCCCTTTTCTGCATTTGTTAGCCAAAGGTGGAGCTCACTCAGGAGCTGCTGAGACTTTCAGAGCTCTGTGTGCTCCACAGAGGAGGCTGGACACAGGGAGAAAAAAGGAGCTGAGTCCCACAGGCAGGTTTAGGAACGTGTCTGAATTTAAGTGCTGCAAATTTACCTGCAGCTGTTGAAATGTACAAATTTACCTGCAGCTGTTGAAATGTACAAATTTACCTGCTGCTGTTTAAATGTACAAATTTACCTGCTGCTGCTGCTGCTTCCCCAAGGCTCCTGGCTGCCGTGGGACCCAGCTCTCCCTCCTGCTTCCCAGGAAAAAGCAGCTGAGCTCTCCTCCTCCCCCAGCTGAGCTGCTGGCACCAGGAACCTGAGGCCAGGAGCTGCCAGTGCTCCAAATCCCGGCGAAATCCGGGGTGTTGCAAGGGCTGCCCGGGGTTTGTGCTGCTCCTGGAGGGGATTTGGCGGGCAGGGGGTGGAACTGGGCTGGTAAAACGCCCCTGCCCGGCTGGCAGAACAGGCTGGAAGGGCTTGGGGCAGGAGATGGGAGCTCAGATAGCGAGCTTGCCTCATCCAGCATCCTCCTTCCTATTCCCGGCGACTTTCTTTGCCCATCCTTTCTCCGGAAGGTGAAGCGGGGCTGGGGGTGTGCCCTGAGCAGGGACAGGGGCAGCTCCTGGGGGCTGGGCAGGGACGGGAGGGGGATTCAGTGATCCTGGTGGCTCCTTCCCAGCTCTGGGAATGGGATTCAGTGATCCTGGTGGCTCCTTCCCGGCTCTGGGAATGGGATTCAGTGATCCTGGTGGCTCCTTCCCACTCTGGGAATGGGATTCAGTGATCCTGGTGGCTCCTCCCAGCTTGGGAATGGGATTCAGTGATCCTGGTGGCTCCTTCCCACTTGGGAATGCCTGGGAATGGGATTCAGTGATCCTGGTGGCTCCTTCCCAGCTCTGGGAATGGGATTCAGTGATCCTGGTGGCTCCTTCCCAGCTCTGGGAATGGGATTCAGTGATCCTGGTGGCTCCTTCCCACTCTGGGAATGGGATTCAGTGATCCTGGTGGCTCCTTCCCACTCTGGGAATGGGATTCAGTGATCCTGGTGGCTCCTTCCCACTCTGGGAATGCCTGGGAATGGGATTCAGTGATCCTGGTGGCTCCTTCCCACTCTGGGAATGGGATTCAGTGATCCTGGTGGCTCCTTCCCACTCTGGGAATGGAATTCAGTGATCCTGGTGGCTCCTTCCCACTCTGGGAATGGGATTCAGTGATCCTGGTGGCTCCTTCCCACTCTGGGAATGGAATTCAGTGATCCTGGTGGCTCCTTCCCACTCTGGGAATGGGATTCAGTGATCCTGGTGGCTCCTTCCCAGCTCTGGGAATGGGATTCAGTGATCCTGGTGGCTCCTTCCCACTCTGGGAATGGAATTCAGTGATCCTGGTGGCTCCTTCCCACTCTGGGAATGGAATTCAGTGATCCTGGTGGCTCCTTCCCACTCTGGGAATGGGATTCAGTGATCCTGGTGGCTCCTTCCCACTCTGGGAATGGGATTCAGTGATCCTGGTGGCTCCTTCCCACTCTGGGAATGGGATTCAGTGATCCTGGTGGCTCCTTCCCACTCTGGGAATGGGATTCAGTGATCCTGGTGGCTCCTTCCCACTCTGGGAATGGGATTCAGTGATCCTGGTGGCTCCTTCCCACTCTGGGAATGGGATTCAGTGATCCTGGTGGCTCCTTCCCACTCTGGGAATGGGATTCAGTGATCCTGGTGGCTCCTTCCTGGTCTGGGAGCCTGGGAATGGGATTCAGTGATCCTGGTGGCTCCTTCCCACTCTGGGAATGGGATTCAGTGATCCTGGTGGCTCCTTCCTGGTTCTGGGAATGCCTGGGAATGGAATTCAGTGATCCTGGTGGCTCCTTCCCACTCTGGGAATGAGATTCAGTGATCCTGGTGGCTCCTTCCTGGTTCTGGGAATGCCTGGGAATGGGATTCAGTGATCCTGGTGGCTCCTTCCCACTCTGGGAATGGGATTCAGTGATCCTGGTGGCTCCTTCCCACTCTGGGAATGGGATTCAGTGATCCTGGTGGCTCCTTCCCACTCTGGGAATGGGATTCAGTGATCCTGGTGGCTCCTTCCCACTCTGGGAATGGAATTCAGTGATCCTGGTGGCTCCTCCCAGCTCTGGGAATGGGATTCAGTGATTCTGGTGGCTCCTTCCCGGCTCAGGGAATTCCACAATCCCGTGATCCCTCTGGTGCATCCAATCACAGAGGGAGCACCAGGACACTTCTGACAGCCCCTGAGTCTGAAACCGCCCAACTCTGGGGGGATTTCTGGCCAATAACCAAAATCCCCCCAACCCACCATCCCCTCTCTCTTTCCAACCACAAACACCTTCCCAGGAGGAATTTGCTGCCTCCTTTTCCTCACCGCTGACACCCCTGAGTCCCCTCCGGTGCCGCCCTCCCGCTGTGCTCGCTCCAGGGACACTTTGAGTCCCTTTTTGTCCCTTTTTGTCCCTTTTTGTCCCTCTTCCCGGAGCAGGAGCCGGCCAGGTTGGGAATCCTGTCCCCGCCCGGCTCCTCCCTGCTGCGATCATCCCCAGCACAGCCAGGCCACTCCTCCCCTCCGCCCCTTCAATAGTTAAACGCGGGAGCGGCCGCAGCCGGAGGGACAGACGGACAGCGGGACAGACGGACCCCGGGACAGACGGACAGACGGGCCCCGGGACAGACGGACCCCGGGACAGACGGACGGAGCCGGCCCGCAGGTGAGCGAGCGCCGGGCAGGTCCAAGAGCCCGGCCCAGGCTCTGCCTCCCCTTTGCTGATGACTCGAGAGCTGCTCTGATTGTTCATTCCTGCTGGGAATTGCTTTGGATGCGATCGCTGGGGGATTCATCCCCCCGGAAATCCCCCGAGTTTAACTCTCTTCCTGTTGGGAATGCTGTTTGAAAAGCAGTGAAATATGGCATCAGGTGTACAGAGACATTCGGGGTGGGTATATATATATATAATATATATACTATATATATATGTATATCTGTCTGTCTGTCAGGTATGTCTGTCTGTGTCATCTCTCTCTCTCTGTGTACTGTCTGTCTGTACTGTCTGTCTGTGTCTCTTATCTGTGTCTGTCTCTATCTCTCTCTCTCTGTCTGTATGTCTCTCTCTGTCTGTCCTCTGTCGTCTCTCTCTGTGTGTGTCTTTGTCTCTCTCTCCCTGTGTCCTGTTGTCTGTCTGTCTGCTCTCTGTGTGTGTCTTTGTCTCTCTCAGGCCCCGCAGGTGAGGCGAGCGCCGGGCAGGTCCCAAGAGCCCGGCCCAGGCTCTGCCTCCCCTTTGACTGATGACTCGCGAGCTGCTCTGATTGGTCATTCCTGCTGGGAATTGCGTTTGGATGCGATTCGCTGGGGGATTCATCCCCCCGGAAATCCCCCGAGTTTAACTCTCTTCCTGTGGGGAATGCTGTTTTGAAACGCAGTGAGTGAAATATGGCATCAGTGTTGTACAGAGGGACATTCGGGTGGGGTGGGGTAAATATCTAATATATATATATAATATATATATATATAATATGTATTATGTAGGTATGTATGGAGGTATAATATATTATATATGTGTATGTATGTATTGTATGTATGTATGTGTATATATATATATATGTGTAGGTATATCTATATATATATGGATGTATGTATGAATATATGTGTGTGTGTATGTATATAGATATGTGTGTTGTATTTGTATAGATAGAATGTGTATGTATGTATGTCTGTATATCTATGTGTGTTGGTATGTGTATATATAACATATATGTATGGTGTAGATAGCGAGGGTGTGAGGGAGGGAGGCGGGAGATAGATATAGAGAGGGGGAGGGATGAGAGAGAGGGAGGATATGAGGGGGAGAAAAAGAGAGAGGAAGGTGGAGAGAGAAGAGAGGAGGAGAGAGAAAAAGAGGGGGGGAGGGAGAGACGGGAGATCGAGAGAAAGGGGGGAGAGAGACCAAGACAGACAGAGCTAGGTGATTGGGGAGAAGTACAGGAGAGAAATGAAAAGAGAGAGGAGAGACGAGAGAGGGGGAGGAAAAGAGAAAAGAGAGGAGAGGAAGAGAAAGAGAGAGGGAGAGAGAAAAGAAAGTAGAGCGAGGGGGCGAGAGAGAGACGCCAGAGAGAGGGAGAGGGAGCGCGCAGGAGCAGAGGGAGAGGCGAGAGAGGGGGGGAGGAGGAGGGCCAAGAGAAAGCGAGCGAGAGAGCGAGCGAGCGAGCGGGAGAGCGAGCGAGCGAGCGAGCGAGCGAGCAGCTATCTATCATCTATCTATCTCTTTTTATATATAAATAATATAACTGAGACTTTTAGCTCTGTTCTTGTATTTTTATTGTGTTTTTCTGTGAGTAGGGAGAGGAGAAATTGTAATGCATTTCAATATTTAGAAATTTCAAAGCATTTTTAATGTATTTTAATGTGTTTCTCTGTGATGGAGGAGCAGTAATTTACACAAACCCCCATGAGTGTATGGATTTTATTTATTTAAATCTGCTTGTGAGGCAGGGATGGTGATCACAGGAGGGGACACTCAGTCACCTCCAGGGCCACCGTGACCACAGAGAGGGGGTCCCTGCGATCCTCGGGCTGGGGGAAAGGGGGAAGGGGAGAGAGAGGGAGGAGAGGAGAGGAGAGGAAGAGAGAAGAGAGGACAGAGGAGGAGGAGAGAGGATGGAAGAGAGGAAGAGCTCAGGAAGCAGAGGACTGCAGAGAGGCAATCTCAGACGGAGGGACGGATGAAGTGAGTAGCCGTAAGAGACGGAAGTAGAGGAAAGCAAAAGAAAAGAAAAGAAAATTCATCTAAAACAAAAAAAAGATGGTTCAAAGAAGAAAGGAAAAAAGAATAAGAAAAAGAAAAAAATTGCGAGGAGAGGGATTGCTGAGTTGACCGAGGGGGCATCGGTGACTAAGATTTTGTTGTTAATAAAGAAAGCAGACAAATTCAAAACGTGATGCGGCCCCGGAAATGAAAATAGGAAAAAAGAAAACGAAAATTTAGCAAAAAGAAATGAACATGAAAAGCCAGAACACCATATGATGACATATGTAGAAATAGATAAAGAAAAAATTTGCCAAACAGGAAAAGACGACAATGAAAGAAAAGTAAAGCAAAGCAATAAAAGAAGAAAATATAAAATTTTAACATGAAAAGAAAAAACATTAATAAGAAAAGAAATAAGAAAAGAAAAGGAAGAAAAAAAGAAATCTTCGAAATAAAGAATGAAAAGAAAAGTAAATTAAGAAAATAGCCAACACCAAAGATAATAAAACAAAGAAACAGAAAAATCCTCTTCCCGTTTTCGTTCCCGATTATCTTCCCTACCCTTTTCCTTCCATCCCTCTCCCTCGACCTTTTTTTTCCGCTTAACATCTTCTCTGTTCTTTCTTGCCCTTTCACGCTGAAAAAAGAAATCTCTAAATGAACAAGGCTAGAAAAAAGCAAATAGAACTTCAATACCGAGAGGGAGAAAGGATATAAAGAGTCGTCCCGTTTTTCGGCCATGAAAGAACACCAGATACCAAGGCTTTTCTCTTCCGTCCTTTCTGTGTACCGGAGGGGGACATTGGTTGAGATATACTAAGGTAAATCCGAAAACGAAATATGTTGCGAAGAAAGAGCCGGAAACAGAAAAAAGAATAAGAAAAGAAAAAAAGAAGAAGAAACAGTAAAAGAAAGAAAGAAAAAACGCCCAAACAAGGCAAACTCCGAAGCCAGCACAGCACGGCCCGACCACAGCAGACGACGCACAAGAAGGAAAAAGAACGGACAAAAAGAAAGAATAAAATAAAAAAGGAAAACAAAGAAAACGGAAGAAAAGAAAGGGACGAAAAAAAAGAAAAAGAAAACAAAGAAAAATCGGAAAGACACGACCCCAAGCCAGGACCAGGAACAAAGACGAAAAAGAAAAGAAAAGAAAGAAAAAGAAGACAGAAAAGAAAAGAAAGAAAAAAAGAAAAAAAGAAAAGAAAAGAAAAAGAAAAGAAAAGGAAATGGGATTGCGGAGGGGAAGGAGAGCGGCAGGGGGAGAGAAGGCGGCGACGGAGGGGTGAGCGGGGAGAGATGGGAGATGAGGGAGGGGCATGGGGAGGGAAAGGGAGGGCCAGAGAGGGCGGGTGTATCCTCTGCTTTTTGTTTCAGTACCTGCGCGGCCGAGCCTGACCACAACGGTCGGCACTGTGGACCCGAGGAGAAAGTTCTTAGGGAGGTTCGGTCCGTCGCTGCTGACCGCGAGGGGACCTTTGATGCCCCCGTATTACCGGCCGTGGACATTTTTTGATGAGGGGGGCGGCCCGGGCCTTCTCGACGCATTATGCGTTGGATGGTACATAGTGTGGTCGAGATTGAGAACTGGAAGGTTTGCGCAGGAGGCTTTTGTAGTGAGAGACCGGGCAAGCCTGCCCGCGCAGAAGCGCGGGACCCGATTTGCCAGGATTGGACCCCCTTCCCCACCGGGAGCTTTGAATTCTCAAAATAACGAAAAAGCCCCAGGGGATACCGGGTCCCGTCGTCGAGAGCTGATTGATGCCGTTTTTACCGTCTCCTGGCATGACTAGGCGGTCTCTGAAAAGCGGTGTTTGATTGAGCTGGGTAGGCCGCGCCTGAGGTGCGTCCCCTAACCTGGAGGGTACTTTCTCCTTTCCTCCCTCTTCCTTTTGCGCCGGGGTTGGATTTGGAGGATAGGAGGCGTTTCTGGAGAGAAGAACAGGAAGCGGGCGGAGGGCGGGGAGAGTTCGGACTGAGGTTGGATCTGTCCTTCTTGTGTGGTGGGGGGGAGATGGCCTTGGGGTTTGGTGGCGCGTGTAGCGGACCCCGGAGAACTGAGTTGCAGGCAGACGCGGAGCAGCCGGAGCGCGAGGGGGATGCCGAGGGGAATGGGGGAAAACGGACGGGGGGAGGAGGGCGGAGAGTGGGGGGGGGGGAAGAGAGGGGAGGAGGGAGAAGGAGGGAGGGAAAAGAGAAAAAAGAGGGGGAAAAGAAAAGGAAAAGAAGAAAAAAGAGAACAAGAAAAGAAAAGCTGATTTTTCATTATTTTTTCTTTAACCCAGCAGTGGGGCTGGTGGGACACCCAACTCTTCCAGCACTGCCTGCGAGCTGCACGTGGACAAATAATTCAATTTATTTATCCAAGAGCTGTTTGCACCTTCCTGGACACCTGGAGTTGCCCAAGAGCAGCCACAAATCCTTCCTTAGTTGTCTCTAGAGGCAGATTCTACCCTAATTTTAAAAAAAAATTATTTAATTTTTATTATTATTTGCATATAATTTATTTTAAATAGATGCATTATTTATTTATTTCATTTTTAAAAATGTATTTATTTGTTTAAAATAAATACATTATTTATTTATTCTAAAAATTATCTATAATAATTTACATATTATTACACATTATAAATTCATTATATTGATTATAAATAATAAAATGGTATATATTATTTATATTATTTATTTGTTTTAAGTAACGATATTATTTATATGATTTCTTTATTTTTAATGTATATTGCAATTTTTTTTAATATATTCAGAATTTTTTTAATGTATTGAGATTTTTTTTTATACTGGGATTTTTTATATTTATTTTTTAATATATTTTTTCAAAAAAATAAGGATTTTAAAACATTTTTAATATATTGACTTTTTTTATATTGACTTTTTTTTGTTTTTTAAATATTGAGATTTGAAGTCCCTGTCCATCATCTCACTGAGCAGAGGACACTGCTTCCCTTAGAAAGCAAAATCTGAAAAATCACTAGCAGATAAATCAAATAAAATCCATGCACTCATGGGGGTTTGTATAAACTTCTCCTCCCCCTACACAAACACATTAAAAACTCTTTAAAATTTTAAATATTGACATCATTTCCCCTCCCCTTCACAAACACATTAGATATATTAAAAATTCTTTAAAATTTTTTCAATATGGAAATAAATAATAAATAAATAATTCAATATAAATTCTCCTCTTCCTAGACAGACAAACACATTAAAATACAGAAACAGAGCTACAAGTCTCAGTTATATTATAAATATATATATTTTTAATATATATATATATAAAATATGTATTAATGTACATACATATTATATATAGAGAGACACATATAGATATATATATAAATATATATAATATATAAATATATAATATATAAAAATATATATAATATATATAAAATATAGAAATATAGATATTATAATATATAAATATATATATATACACACACACATATATATATGTATACGCATATTATATATAGAGACATATAAATATATATAGCATATACACACACACATAATAAATATATATATTATCTCCATATATAAATATTTATTTATCTATAAAATATAAAATTTGTGTATAAAAATCCCCCTGGAGGAAACTGAGTGTCCCTTCCAGCCCAGCCCATTCTGTGATCACCCTCTCCTGCCTCACAAATAGATAAAGATAAATAAATAAATCCATGTACACATGGGGGTTTGTATAAATTTCTCCTCCCCCTACACAGAGAAACACATTAAAATACATTAAAAATTCTTTAAAATTTTAAATATTGACATACATTAAAATTTCCCCTCCCAGGAAAATCAATCCCCAAACTCCAGGGGTTTCTGCCCAAACAGGAGCCAGAGGAGTCCTTTGACTTTGTTCCAATAAAGGCAGAGGCCATGGGGCATCCCCTGGGATCTCTCCCATTTTTGGAGGTGCAGCCTCCTTTTTATCCAATTTCCCAATTTCCCTTCTCTCTTTCCCCATTTCTGAGGCACTTGAGAGGTTCAGACTGCCCAGAACACCTGATCCCAGAGATTCCCCTCTCATGTCCAACCCTCCCTTTCCATTTCTAATCCTTATGGAATTCAGGGGTTTTCCTTCCCCATTGTTTCTTTCATCTCTCAACGTCCCATTTCATTTATCAGCAAACCCAAAGTCATTGGTAAAAGCAAGAATCTTTTTCCATTCATCTCTCAGTGCAATCCTTCCCATTGTTCCTTTTCTCTCCCAGAGCTGGTTTGATCTCCCAGCACTGGTTTGGAAAGACAAATCCACTGTTCCTCTCATACATATACATGTGTACATATAAATATAAATATAAATATAAATATATAAATATAAAAAATACAATATATATATTAAAATGTGTGTATACATATATTTTTATACATAAATACATTAAAAATACTTAAAATATATTTAGCAAACTCACAGCTTGTTCATAAAGACAAATTCACTTTTCCTCTCATATATATTAATGTAGATGTATATATAAATATTTATATACATATATATTAAAATATATACA